>NW_007733176.1:5039-19496 GCF_000696425.1 Galeopterus variegatus | reverse complement strand
GGGGGGGGGGGGGGGGGGGGGGGGTTGGCCTGGAACTGATCAAGTTAGAAATAAGAGAAGGAGGAAGTGATAGTGGCGAAAGATTTGGAAGGTGCTTTGAGAGACATGAAAGCAAGAGTGGAAGGGAAAAATGAAATAAGGCTGCTCGTGAGGAAAATCACACAGAACTCTAGTAGATCATTTATCTGGAAATCTGAATAACAAAAATATCCAAATAATAAAATTGTTCTAAAGGCATTTCTATAGTTGTTTATTTAAAAAGGAAATCATACCAAGCACTATATTAAAAACAATTAGCTAGGTCCTAAAAACTTGATCTGTGTTGACAGGTTTGCCTAAACCATGCAATATGGAACAGAAGTGTGGATTTTAATAGAAGCAACATCATGGTGGTCTGACGGATCATATTTGAGAAATGGTAGTTCCTATTTGTTATATTTTAACAGATAAAAAAAATGTGCCTAATAGTAATTTAATGCTTTGAAACATTAAAATTATATATAATTCCTTATTCCATAAGGGATATCTACCGAGAGATAAAATTTAGGAGATGGTAGGGCTGCATGACATCAAGTGGTAGAAGCGAAAGGCACTTTGAGAATAAAATGATCTAACTCCAGAAATACTGTTAATCTAAAAACAGATTGGATTCTTTTCATTTCAGGTAAATGGTCTTTGAAATCAGTGTCAAGTTTCTAGTCAAGAGTGTGGATCTGAAGGATTCTACCCCTATAAATTTACCTCCCCTTACAAAGTGAGCAAAAGTAATGTTTTTTCAGTAGTCACAACAATTTTTAGTTCGAGTCATCTCTTACATAGCATCTTTGTGGGCCCATTTATTTTTCTCCAAACAAATAGAGTATTTAAGGAATACAGAGAGAACAAAACATAGGTAAAGACATACTATTTCTCTAATCTTAGCAATGTGTTTCACATATGGATGTAATTGGCTTTACTCAGATGCTTTTTGTAGTTTTACTAAGAACATTGTTTCCCTTCTTCCTGCCTTTGAAAGACTTACAGAAAACTCTACAACAATTTTGTTAGATTTCAATGCAAGGGAAATAATTTCATTACATTCTATGCAAACCTTTACTAGGTTGGAGTATCAGGATTCTCCAGAGAAATAGAACTAAACATATGCACATATACATATGTATATATCTATAAAATACATGCTTGTATAAAAATATATACATATATGTATACACAAATAAAATAAGTAATTTTATATGGTGGGTTCATATAATGATAGAGGCTGAAAAGTCCCACCATCTGCAGTGGGCAACCTGGAAACCCAGGAGAACCTATGCTATATAAGTTTCAGTCCAAGTCCAAAGGTCTGAGAACCCATAGAGCCAATGATATAAGTTCCAGTCTTAGTGTAGGAAAAAAATCAATGTCCCAGCTTGAGGGGTCAAGCAGGCTAATTCAACCTTTTTGTTTTAATCTTGTCTTTAGTTAATCGAATGATGTCCACACACATTAGGGAGAGCAATCTGCTTTACTCAGTCTACTGACTCAAATGTTAATATCAACCAGAAAAGTCCTCATAGATACACACAGAATAATGTTCGGCCAAGTGGCTGGGCACCCCACGGCCCAGTCAAGTTGACACATAACATTAACTATCACAGTTGGAAAAACAATTATTTTTAATTGTTTTGCCAAATTCTGTAGTTTTATCTATATGATAACTGGAGGTGTGCATGAAAGGTATTTAATTCATACTGAAAAATAAATATATTTAAAGAATAAATAGCATTTTGAAAAACTTACTTGACTCTAAAGCATATTATCTTTATCTTTTTACTTCATTAGAGATCTTATATACTAAAAAGAATGTCAAGCTGGGTATACTTAAATAGAATAATAAACCTCTAGATTTTTGTTTATAACATTTTTTAAAGACATCACTAAAGATTTATATATTCTGTCTCACTGAGATGCGTGCCTGTTAGTGGGTATGTTCCTCTGTGCTCTGCTTACATAATAAGCTGCCATTATCTTAGGTGGTTTTGATCCATTTCTTCTCTTTCTGTCTTTGTGTATATGTGTATGTGGTGTATTGTTTCATGCCTGACTACCTAATGTAAAATTTGAGAAATATAACCCAAATAAAATTAGCTAAGGTACTGCCCAAATGGAAAATGTTACACAACCTAAGGCATCCTTTATTTTTCAAAATGCACACTATCCAATAAATTATAGTCTATTTTTCCTGAAGAAGACAGAATTCTAGATGACTTACATTATGAATTCCTTGTATGATTTTTAAAAATATGAAGGAGACACTTTTTAAAAAATTGGAATGTAATTGATTATATATATTTGTGTGGTACAGAGTTGATATCAATACCTGTGTACAAATGTGTGATGATTAAATGAGGATAATTAGCATATTCACCATTACAAAATATAATCATTTCTTTGTGATGAGGATATTTGATTTCCTCTCTTCTGGCCAACACTTCCTTTAAATGGACAAGGAATGCTGAATTTTTTGATCATTAAATTAATTGTGCCTGGGGCCGGCCCGGTGGTGCACTGTTACAGTGTGCTGCTTGGGAGCGTGGCGGCGCTCCCGCCGAGGGTTCGGATCCCACATACAGACCGGTTCCGCTCACTGGCTGAGCGAGGTGCGGGTGCAACACTGAGGGTTGCGATCCCATGGCCGGTCCTGGTCCGGTACGGGCGCGACACTGAGGGTTGCGATCCGTTGCCGGACACGAAAAAAGACAAAAAGGAAAAAAAAATAATTAATTAATTAATTAATTAATTGTCCCAGAACATCTCTCTAAGTTAGGCACATTCAGACAACAGAATATTGTGTGACCCATTAACATTTCTATTTAGGATTCATTAAGCACAGCTTCCCACTGTTTAAAATATGTGGGTATGTATATATGTGTGCATGTATACTTTACTTTTTTACATTTGCAGAGAAAATAGGCCTAGAAAGGGCCAACAGAATATAGTATCAAACGAATGACACATGCTTAGAAACAACTTTTATTTTACTTACCTGGGTAGTTCATACAAAAGGAAGGATTCTGAGTACTTTAGACATAAGGAGGGTACCACCAGGTTTGCTAATTTTATGGAAAAAACAATCTAAGAAAAATAATTGTACTGTCCACACATTTGCACATACCATGATAAGTTGCAATTATTTGGTCCTCATTCTTGGGGAGATAATAGTAAAAGTGGAAACTATAGCAAATTTGAGAGCTTCTAACAATAAGAACATCTCTGACTTGATCTTGATGGTTACCAATTGGGTTGGCAGGACTAATATTACCAGATATTTCACACTTTTTAAAAATGCATTTTTCCCCCAATTTTATTTATATTTACTTTTGTAGGGTACAGTGTGTTGTTTCAGTACATGCATATACTGCACAATGATTCACTTAGGGTAGACAGCATAGTTTTGTCCCCATTAGTTCACCTCTAATCTTCCCCCCACTCCCACCCCTCCTAGCCTCTGGTAACCATTAGTCTACTCTCTACTTTTTTTTTAAACACAGAAAGATTAACATCCTTATCCAAAAAGAACTCTTAAAAATGAATTAGAAAAATCTGAGCAGAGATTTGGTGAAGGACGTGAGCAGATAAGTCACACACCCCCAAAGAAACAAAGGTGGTTAATAAGCACATTCTGAGATCTGGTTGCGGGCGGGGGTGGGGCTGGCCTGGCCAGGCCTGGCCCCGGTCTGAGGATCCTGGGCCTTGGCTGGTTCCACTGCTGGCCTGGATGTGCTGGATGTGTGGCGGGGGTGGGTCTAAGGCCCACAGCCCCCATCTCTCAGGACTCCCAGACATTGGACTCCTGCCCTTTCTCTGCAACCTCCCTTCCAAGGGTAGCCAGCACCATTTCACATTTTTAATGAAAGCTGGAAATTGAAATTTGTTTGTGAAATATATGTTTATACATTAAAATAAAATTCAAAACCTGAAAATAAAAACAATCTGTGGACCAAATGTAGTCTGCCAAACAAAACATGTCAGCCAGCTTATAAAGTTTACTTAAGGATATGAGGACTCTTGCTTCTAACGTAGTTCCATCATTTCACTGTGATCCCCATCCTTAAATAATACCTACCTCTAAGGTATGATTAAGGAGTTAATAACCAGCAAACATTAATAAAATGCCTATTCCATGCGAGGCATTATGCTAAGTGATGAGTAGCTTATCCCATCTAATCTTTACGGCTACACGACTGTTATTAACCTTAGTTTGGGTGAGAAGATTGAAAATTGTGATTAAGGAGTTAATAACCAGCAAACATTAATAAAATGCCTATTCCATGCGAGGCATTATGATAAGTGATGAGTAGCTTATCCCATCTAATCTTTACGGCTACACGACTGTTATTAACCTTAGTTTGGGTGAGAAGATTGAAAATTGAGGTAAGGAATGTGCCTAATATCACCAAACTAGAAAAATAAGCAGGGTAAATCATCTGACAGACCAAGGACAAACTCAAGAGCAGCTGTCATTATAATTACTTCTAGCTGCGTAGTTCTGGTCGTAGGGATATTAAGTGACTTCTCAAAGTTGCCCAGGAGGTGAGTACTGAACAACAATACTGAAATTCTTCCCCTTTGAACTAGGTTTTTCCCATCAAGCCAGATTGCTTTGAGTTTTAAAGTGTCTTGTCCCTGAGTTCAGTTATTTTAGTGAGTTTTATCCAATGCAACAAGGCATTTATTTATTTTTCTCCCTTCATCCTTACCTAATTAATGTGTCAGCAATGCATGAAGCAATTTCCCCAAGAAAATAGATAGAGGAAATTCTCCAGTCACATGCTTCTTCAGGAATCTTTTCTGTTTAAAATATTTTTTGTTTAAAAAAAGTTTCATTAGAATATATTTCTTTTCTGATTTATTTCTTAAATCTTCTGCTATAAATCAAAAAGAACTCCGTTGGCCATATTTCTTTCTTGTACTTCAAAGATTGAAGAAGAAAATCTTGGTTTACTTACATACTTCCCCAAATACCTCACAAATCTTTGAGAATCTTGAGAATTTATCTCCAGGGCCTCATAAAGGAACATAACTCCTTTACCAGAGAATGGTTATCCAAGTTTCATAGTCTCTCAATAGTAAAATGTCAAGAATCATGATTTCCATGAAGTTAAATGCCACCTACAGTCTTTTTCTTGAGTGTTTCCTCTTAAAGAATGTTAAGAAAAGAGATAACTGCTAAAGCTACTTATCTTCCCAATTGTATCTTTTCACATTATGTGTCTTGAGAGACATGATTTAACATTTCTTTATTATCAAGGCATAGACAGTAATGTTCACCCAGAGGCCCTGGTCTGTAAAATTGGTAATTTCAGAGGCCAAACTTGGAAATCGTATTTAATGGAGTGAAAACTGAAACTCTGTGCTATGCTGTCATACCATTTCATGCCATTTATTTCACCAAGATTTATACAGCAGTTATAGTTGCCCTGCAAGGTGCAAGCTATTGGAATGTGAGCCCTAAATGTTCCAGATCCACATTTTTATTGTTGCTGTTGTTGTTGTTAATACTAACAGCTATATTGCCATCCACAATATCAGGTTTAATTACTTCTCTCAAAACACCTAATTTTAAAAATAATGTCAAGTACTTTTCTGCTGTAGAGTATAAGTCCTATAAAAATGGAGTTGTCTTTTATAATTTATCATATATATTATTCTAAGAATTTTTTGAAGAAACTTACCTTCTGTATTGACATTTATATATCATTACCAATTTCATTTTTGAAAAATGAACCACCATTGTATAACTAGCCATACTTCTTTGAATACTTTACTTCTTATGACATATTATCAAAGAGAATTATACCTTTCTAAATACAAATAGGCCAGAGTTGTCAGGAATTAAGCAGACAACTACAGTTGGCCTTTTGTATCGAAGATTTTGTATGCATGGATTCAATCAACTGTGGATTAAAAGTATACAGAAAAATACAACTATTTACATAGCATTTACACTGTAGTAGTTATTACAAGTAATCTAGAGATTATTTAAAGTATACTGGAGGATTTCTTAGGTTATATGTAAATACCATTCCATTTTATATAAGGGACTTATGCATCATTAGATTTTGGTATCCTCAGGGTGTCCCGGTACCAATCCCCTGCAGATACTGAAGGATCACTGTATTATGGCAACTACAGTCTCAGTTGCCAATTAGTATTGGATAAGAAATATGGCCCCACTTAAATATGAGGATTGTTGGTTGTATTTTTTGTAATACTGTTTTGATGAAACCAGGCTACAGGCTTGAATTTGGAGTGACCCAGTTAATTTTGTTCAATTGAAAAATTGCAGATTTTAATCTTAATTTAGGCTAAGTATAAATTATTGTTAGCAAATATAATTAAATAAAGCCATACAATTAAATTGGTGAAAATCCACCAGTATTTGTGCCTTAAACTCATAGAGTTATAGGATCAGGGAATTGGAGAGGGTTTCAGAAGTAATCTTACCCAATCTCTCTACAAATCTCTTGTAAAACCCTTGGCTAGGGCTCACCAAGGCCTCATTAACTCTTCTATGATGACGTGTTAACTTCTCATGACAGGTATTTCTTATTATTGAGACATTGTGGCCTCTTGAAACTATACTGATATTGAACCAACCAGTGTCTCCCAGCATGTCAATATAAGTTCAGTTCCCCCAGAGTTTTCTTCCTTATATGCATGACTGCCTTTCAAGTATTAAAGGACAAATAACATGCTAAAAAACAATTAGTATAGTAAATGATAATTACTGTGGATTTCTCTTCTTCTCACTAATTCTCTCAGCTATTACTTGAATAATATAGTTCAAAATCTTTTACCATGCAGGTCACATTCCCCTAAAATGCAGTAGAGTTTATTAATTTGTATCTTTAAATAAAGCACCAAAAGTGATCCCCACATTCCACATATATTGTGACTAGCAGAGGTGAGTTTTTCTGCATGCTCATTGATTTTCTCTCCAGTTATTTTCCGAATTGTTATGAGAGGGGTGTTGAAGTCATTATAATTCTATATTTACCTCTTTACATTTTCAGTTCTATCAGTTTTTGCTTCATATATTTTGTAGCTCTGTTGTCTGGTACACGCACATTAAGAATTGGTATATCAAGAATACAGGAGGAATGCCACCACTACAGGGAAGCCCAAGGCAGGGAAAAACCCCAAGCAGCCCTAACCCCTACCTGAACAAATGACAGGAAGAGCAACACCACCGGGACAGGGAGGCCTCATACTACTTCCACGGAGGTAACCCACGATACCTGCCACCATGGTTTCTACTGACACAAGATGGATTGCCACCATGGTAGCAACCATGACCATCATGCAGGTGGACCACTGCATATCTGACTGCATTGAAACAAGGAGAGTCACCACAGGAACCTGCAAAAAGAAGAAGAACAAAAAGAAGAAGAAGAAAATATGATACCATAAAAGGAATACAGTAATTCTCAAGTACCAGACCCTGCAGAACAGGAAATCCTTGAAATGATTGAAAAGGAATTCTGAATAACTATCATAAGGAAACTCAATGAGATATGAAAAGACTCAATTAGACAACATAATAAAAAGAGAGAAAAAAAAATCCAGGATATGAAGGAGAAATTTTACAAATAGATTAATAACTAAAAAAGGATGTAGGAGAACTCATGGAACTGAAAAACTTACAACAAAATTAAAAACACAACCAAGAGCTTAAGCAGCAGGCTAGAACAAGGTGAAGACAAAATTTCTGATCCTGAAATTATCGGGATATTTTTGAGATAATACAGGTGAACAAACAGAAAAAAAAAAAAAGAATTAAAAAAAAGGAAGACAGTCTAAGAGAGCTAGCAGACAACCTTAAGTGCACAAATATCTGAATCATCGGTGTTCCAGAAGGGGAGGAGAAAAGTAAAGGCATTCAAATTCTACTCAATAAAATAATATTGGAAAACTTCACAGTTATAGGGAGAGACATGGGCCTTCAGATCCAGGAAGCTCGAAGATCACCAACAGATTGAATCTAAAAAGATCCTCTCTGAGACACATTATACTCAAACTGGCAAAGCTCAAAGACAAAGACAAAATTCTAAAAGTAGCAAGAGAAAAGTGTCAAGTCAATTATAAGGTAGCCCCCATCAGACTAACACCAGACTTATCAACTAAAACTCTACAGGCAAGAAGAAAATGGGATGACACATTAAAATACCAAAAGAAAAAAACAGCCAGCTAAGAATACTATACCCAGTAAGGCTATCTTCCAGAAATGAGGGAGAAATAGTATATTTCCCAGACAAACAAAAGCTGCAAGAGTTCACCACCACATAAAAAACCCTGCAAAAAATCTTTGAGGGAGTCCTGCATCTGGAATCTGAAAAACAATAATCACTACCACAATTAATGCAAGAAAGAACAAAACCCCTGGCAAGACACAAATGCAAAGGAGAAATAAAAAAGAAACTAAATATTACTACCTCAAAAACCAACAAACATTGAAGACAAACAATAAAAGGGAAAGAACAGAACAGAATATTTAAAACATCTAAACAAAAAGCAATAAAATGTCAGGAATATGACAATACCTCTCAATAATAACTCCAAATGTAACTGGATTAAATTCCCCAGTCAAAATATACAGACACAGAATGGATTAAAAAGCTACACTCAGCTGTATGCTGTATTCAAGAGATTCACCTCACCTGTAAAGACACACACAAACTGATAGTGAATGGATGGAAAAAGATATACCACACAAATGGAAACCAAAAATGAGTAGGAGGAGTAGCTATTTTTGTATCAGGTAAAATAGACTTTAAACCAAAATCCATAAAAAGAGACAAAGAAGGCCACTATATAATAATAAAGGGATCTATCCAGCAAGAAGACATTAACAACTATAAACATATATGCATGCACCCCTACAGCAGCCAAATATATAAAGCAAATATTTTTAGAGCTAAAGAAAGAGATAGACCCCAATACAGTAATGGTGGGGGGACCTGAACACCCCTCTCTCAGCAGTGGACAGATCATCCAAGCAATAAATCAATGAAAAAACACAGGACTTAAACTATATTTTAGACCAGCTGGACCCAGTAGATCTCTACAGAACATTTCAGCCAGCAACTACAGAATATGCATTTTTCTCATCTGCACATGGAACATTCTCCAGGATAGACCATATGTTAGGTCACAAATCAAGTCTCAACAAATCAAAAAAAAAAAAAAGAAAAGTTGAAACCATCTCAAGTATCTTTACAGACACAACAGATTGAAACTAGAAATTAATAACTAGCAAAACTAAGGACATTATAAAAATAAACAGAAATTAAACAACACACTCCTGAACAACCTATAGGTAGAAGAAGAAATTAAATAGAAAATCAAAAATTTTCCTGAAACTGATGACAATAAAGCCACATCATATCAAAACCTGTGGGATACTGTAAAAGCAGTACTGAGAAGGAAGTTTACTGCAATAAATGCTTAACCAAAAATATAAAAAGATTTCAAATAAACAACCTAATACTACATTTCAAACAACTAGAAAGATAAGAACAATCCAATCCCAAAGTTAGCAGACAGACACAATTAAGATCAGAGCAGAACTAAATGAAATAGAGGCCCAAAAAACAATACAAAAGATCAATGAAAAAAAGAGTTGGTTTTTTGAGAAGATAAACATAATAGACAAACCATTACTAGGTTAACAGAAAAAAAAAAAAGGAAGAGAGAAGATCCACATAACAAAAATCAGAAATGAAAAAGGAGGCATTACAGCCGATACCACAGAAATACAAATAATCATTAAAGACTATTATAGCTGGCCTGGTGGCGCACTGGATAGTGCGCCGCTTGGGAAGCGCGGCGGCGCTCCCGCCCGAGGGTTCGGATCCCACATACAGACTGGTTCCCGCTCACTGGCTGAGCGAGGCGCGGGAGCAACACCGAGGGTTGCAATCCAGTTGCCGGTCCCCGGTCCGGTAAAGGGGCGACACTGAGGGTTGCGATCCATTGCCGGACGGAGCAACACCGAGGGTTGCAATCCCGTTGCCGGTCCCCGGTCCGGTGCGGGGGCAACACTGAGGGTTGCGATCCGTTGCCGGACACGGAAAAGGACAAAAGACAAAAAAAAAAAAATAAAATAAAAAAAAAATAAATAAAAAAAGACTATTATAAACAACTATATGCCAACGAATTTGAAAACCTGGAAAAAATGGATAAATTTTGGGACAATTACAAACTACCAAGACTGAACCAAGAAGAAATAGAAACCTGAACAGAAGAGTAGTAAGCAACAGCATTGAAGCAGTAATTAGCAGTCTCCCAACAAAGAAAAGCCCAAGATCAGATGACTTTACTGCTGAATTCTACCAAACCTTTAAAGAGGAATTAACATCAATTCTCTTCAAACTATCCCAAATAATTGAAACAGAGGCCATTCTCCCAAACTCAATCTATGAGGCCAGCATCACCTTGATACCAATACCAATCAAAGATACAACAACAAAGAAAAGAAAACTATAGGCCAATATCTCTGATAAAAATAGACATAAAAATCCTCAACAAAATATTAGCCATCAGAATATAGCAGCACATAAAAAAGATTATACATCATAATCAAGTGGGATTCCTCCTAGGGATGTAAAGATGGTTCAATATATGAAAGTCAATAAATGTGATACACCACATAAAAAAAATCAAGTACAAAAACTATGTTTATCTCGATTGACACAAAAAAAGCATTTAACAAAATTAAACATCCCTTCATGATAAAGACTCTCAGCAATTTAGATATAGAAGAAAATTATCTAAACAAATAAAAACTGTACACAACAAACTCACCACCAATATCATCCTGATTAGGGAAAAGATAAAACTTTTCCATTAAGAACAGGAACAAGAGACAGATACCCACTCTCACCACTCCTATTGGAAGTATTAGCCAGAGCAATCAGGCAAGAGAAAGAAATAAAAGGCATCCAGATTGGAAAATGCAAAGTCAAACTTTTCCTGCTTGCAGATAACATGATCCCATATACAGAAAAACCTGAAGACTCTACCAAAAAACTCTCAGAGCTGATTAACAATTTTAGTAATGTTTCAGGATAAAAAATCAACACCCCAAATCACTAACATTTTTGTTCTCCAGTGATGAACTAGCAGAAAAAAGATATCAAGAAAATAAGCCCATGTATAATAGTCACCACAAAAATAAAATACTAGGAATCAATTTAACCAAGGTGATGAAAGATCTCTACAAAGAGAACTATGAATCACCACTGAAAGAAATTGAAAGAAGACACATAAGGTGGGAAGACATCTCATGCTTTTGAATTAGAAGAATCAACATCATGAAATTGTACATACTACTCTAAGTAATCTATAGATTTGATGCTATCCCCACAAAAATATCAGTGACATTTTTCACAGAAATAGAAAAAACAATCCTAACATTCATATGGAACAATAAAAGACCACAAATAGCCAAAGCAATCCTGAGAGAAAAATAAATAAATAAATAAAGCCAGAGGAATAACACTACCTGACTTCCAATTATATTACAAGGCTATAGTAACCAAAACAGCATGGTACTGACATAAAAATAGACACTTGAAACAATGGAAAAGAATAGACAACCCAGAAATCAACCTATGTACTTAGAGACAATTGATCTTTGACAAACACAACAAAAACATACATTGGGGAAATTACTCCCTCTTTAATAATTGGTGATGGGGCAACTGGACATCCATATGCAGAAAAAGGAAACTAGACCTGCACCTCTCGCCATACACTAAAATCAACTCAAAACAGATTAAAGAATTAAGTATGACTTGAAACTGTAAAGCTACTAATGGAAAATACTTAGAAAACAGTATAATAAAGCTACTCCAGGGGAAATACTTCAGGAAGTAGGACTGGGCAAAGACATTATGAATAAGACTCCAAAAATAAGCAACAAAAGAAAAAATAAATAAATGGAATTATATCAAACTAAAAAGCTTCTGCACAACAAAGGAAATAATCAACAGACTGAAATGACAGAATGGGAGAAAATATTTGCAAACTATCCATCTGACAGGGGATTAATGTCCAGAATATACAAGGAACTCAAACAATTTCACAGTAAAAAAACAAATAACCCAATTAAAAAATGGTTAAAGGAGATGAATAGACATTTTTTTTTCTTTCCTTTTTGTCTTTTTTCGTGACTGGTAATGGGATCGCAACCCTCGGTGTTGTGCCCGCACCACGCTCAACCAGTGAGCAGACCAGTCTCTACCAGTGAGTGGACCGGTCTCTATATGGGATCCGAACCCTCGGCGGGAGTGCCGCTGCGCTCCCAAGTGCCACACTCTACCGAGTGCGCCACCGGGCCGGCCCATGAATAGACATTTTTTGAAGGAAGACATACAAATGGCCAACAGGTACTTGAAAAAATGCTCAATATCACTAATCATATGGGAAATGCAAATTTAAACCACATTTTGAGATATAACCTCACCACAGTTAGGCTTGCTGTTATTAAAAAGTCCGAGAATAACAAATGCTGGCAAGGATGAGGGGAAAAGTGAACTCTTCTACACTGTTGGTGGGACTGTAAATAAGTATAGCCATTATGGAAAATAGTATGGAGGTTTCTCAAACAACTACAGATGGAAATACCATATGATCTGGCAATCCCACTACTGGGCATATATATCCAAGGAATGAAAATCATGTTGAAGGTACACTTTCACTCCCATGTTCATCACAGCTCTATTTACAACAGCCAAACTATAAAACCCACCTAAATGTCCATTAGTGGATAAATGGATAAGGAAAATGTGTATACATACACAATGGAATACGACTCAGCCATAAAAGGAATGAAATTTGCCATTTGCAGCAACACAGATGAGCCCGGACAAAATTATGTTAAGTGAAATAAGCCAGGCACAGAAATAGAAATACCACATGTTCTCACTCATAAATGACAAAAGAAAGAGGAAGAAGGGAAGAAAGGAAGAAAGAAAGAGAAAGAAAGAAGGAGAGAGAAAGAACGGGGGAGAGGGTAGTGGGGAAAAAGAGAGTGAGAGAGAGAGAGGAAGGAAGGAAGGAAGGGAGGGAGGGAGGGAAGGGAAGGGAAGGGAAGGGAAGGGAAGGAAAAAGAAAAGGAAAGGAAAGAAAAAAGATACTAGCTCTGGACTAGCATCTGGCACCAGCTGTCTAAAGGCAGCTTTTTGTGGTTTGTAAGGACATAAATACCACAAGACCTAGCCCGAATAATATTGTTCCCTCTTTGGGACTGAAACCAGCTCTGCACTGTCTTAGGGTAATGGAGTTTTACAGAGACAAGATCTCCTGGGATGTGGCCCCATAGTAACAAAGCTAACTATGCTAACCTGTTCTCCTGAGTTACCCAAAATTCTAATTTCCTTGGTGACTCACACCCTTCTCTGCACAAAAACTCCCAGAGAGAAGGTGGTTCAGGTGTTATTGATCCATTGGCAAGTCGGTCTATTTCTTGACATACAAAAGCAGTAACTGTACGATAACACTGTTCAAACAGATCTCCACATCCCCTGCTCAATTCTTTAATTCTTCACTACAAAAGCACTAAAATAGTCTTCCCAAAAAGTGTGATGCAGTTCCTGTGCGTAGCTGACTCACCCACATCTGAACCCACAATGAATCTGGAAGGTTTTAAAAGGGGCCACAGGCCATCCAAGAGTTCTCAAAATTAATACACATGGAAGGGATCTGGATTCCTCCCAAATAGTAGCATGTGCTGGTAAAGTAATCAATGTAGGACAGACAGTAAACACACAAATAATTCACTCGCACACCCTAATGGAAGCACTTCACCAAACCAATGGAAAAATAAATTAGTCCCAGTTTCACAGAAGTCTTGTCCTGCACCAGTGGTACCTTTTTCTAATAAATAGCACAGCAGAGAATTTCCATCATGCATGCGGTTCAAACTTACTCGACCCTGGAACCTGTCGACTCCTTACTAACGTTGCCTTCCTCATCAACCAAAAGGCAGGGAATAGGTGGTTAATGCCACTGCTGGAAGATCAGGGAGCCTTTCCTGGAACAAATGAGTGTTGACAGCTGCCCAGAAAGTCTCCAAAATCCCAGCCTTGGGGTTGGCTTACCACAGACAGCCGGCACCTGGAGGCAGACCCATCCTTGTTCCCACAGCGTGAATGGGTAAGACCTGATGTGCTGTCACAGCCAGTTGCTCTGTCCATTAGAAATGAGGGGCTAGGCCACCCAGGGCTTCCAGCTCCTGGCTGAGGCTCACCGAAAGTTTCCCCATTGTGTGTTCTTGGCAGTGGTACTGGCAAGTTTTGGTTGCATTTTAAAATTCACTTTGAGGGCCGGTCTGGTGGCGCACAGGAGAGTGTGCTGCTTGGGAGCGCGGTGGCGCTCCCGCTGAGGGTTTGGATCCCATGTGGAGACCGGTTC
>NW_007733176.1:0-4208 GCF_000696425.1 Galeopterus variegatus | reverse complement strand
GCTCCCGCTGAGGGTTTGGATCCCATGTGGAGACCGGTTCCCGCTCACTGGCTGAGCGTGGGGTGGGCGCAGCACCGAGGGTTGTGATCCCGTTGCCGGTCCCCGGTACGGGCGTGACACTGAGGGTTGCGATCCCGTTACCGGTCAGTAAAAAAGACAAAAAAAAAAAAAAAAAAAAAATTCACTTTGAGATTTTCCTGGTTCTTGGTGTGATGAATGATTTTTCTTTTTAATTGAAATCTGGACATTTTCGTATTATAAGACACTGGATCTTATTTAAATCTTTTATTTTAGCTTTTCATGATAACCCTTCTGCAAGGGAAGGGGGTGAGGAGCACTATCTCATTACTACCAGGTAGAGGTAGAAGTTTCACTTCCTACTGGTCTCAACTGACACTGAAAAAAAAGAGGTGCTTCTCCTTATTTCCTGGTGGGAGTGGGAATGCTGGCTCATCAAATGTTTATCAGCACTGTGGTGGGTGGTCTTGTCACCCCTGGGTGGTGTTGCAAGTCCTTATTCTCCACTAGGCCTCCTCCAATACTAATACTTCAGAGAGTGGTGTGAGGTGATGTTGGAAATCCAGTCTTTTCCATTGTGGTGGTGGGAGAGGTGGGAAGGTGAGGGTGTGTACTGGCCCACAGGGACAAAAGTTCCAGCTCCTGCTGGGCCTCCTTTGTATCCTGTAGTGGGGTTTTGTAGTGCCTCTGCACAGCTCCACTAGGGTGGAAATCTTGGCTCCCCACCGCCTTTGCTGGCATGCGGTCAGGGCTACAGTGTGCTTCTGGAGTGTTCAGCTATGGTAAAGTGGTCATCGTCCAAGTTTTTCTTGCGAGGCTGCTCCTTTCTTGATCTTTTGACTAAAGGTTTATGTTGGAGCTTTGTTTGTTGTTGTTGTTTGTTTGCTGCTTTCTTTCTTTTGTCTGCACTTGGTACATGAGGGTTGGAAGCTTTTTCAGCTCTAGGTATGTAATATGGGAGGTAAAAATCACTCCTGGAGGACACACCACCATATTGTTTCTCACATCCCAGGGTCCGTATAGGAAGCCTGCCTTCTTCTCTTCATCTTTCCAAATCTTCTTATGTTTAGTTAATATATACTGTCCAGGGATTTTAGTTTCACTTAGTGGGAAGAGTAGGGGAAAATACACATTCTCTATCTTTTCAGAAGTGGAAATTCTGGTGGTAGATTTTGGTACAATATCTATTATTTTCTTCTCACTAGTACAACCCCATTTTTGTTTGCAGAGGCAAGGTGCCAAGTTAGAAATACTAACCTCCCTAGATTCCCTTGCTCTTAAAGGTGGCCATGTGATTAAGTTTTGGCCCAGGATAAAATAGCCAAAATCTATTGGGCAAGACTTCTGGAAAAACTACTATTATAATAATAAAAACAGACAGAGGGGCATGTTCCTTTTCTCTTCACCTTGTTCCCCTTCTTTCTACCTAAAATGAGACATGACGCCTGGAATTTGAACAGTCATCTTGTGCACAAAAGAACAAAAGCCGCCCACTAAGATTGATGGAGCAGGAGGCAAAAAAGGGCCTGAATCCTTTATCAACTCTTTGAGCAGCTGCACAAGCCTCAAGCTTCCTATTTAAGGAGTGTTTATTATAGAAAAACAAAACAAAGCAAAACAAAATCCTATTGTTTTAAGTTATGCCAGTTCTATACTCTGTGCCAGTTGACATTTTGTTTAGCTCACTAAACAGAATCCTGTAAATTGTCTTCTTTGGTCTCTTCTATTGAATTTGGAACCTAGCTAACTTTTACATCACCTTCAAAATCCAGCTCAAGGCCCACTTCACTAGAATGACTTTCATTGTTCCTACCATAAAAGAGACCTTCTGTGTAGCTGCCCTAGCTCCGAGTGTCTTTCTCTTTTATGCCTTATCCCAATGCAATGTTTAATTTATGATTGTTTTCTTCACTAGCATACTTCTTGAGGCTGGATTATGCTTAGTATCATCTACCATGTCTGATACTATGCCTGATACTTCTTAGTAACACAATAACTTGTCAAATAGGCAGATAAAGTTTTCTAGACAGCATTTACACCACTGCAATTTGTATTTGTTATTTGCAACTATTTCCCAAGTTCTCAGCTTCACAGGATATGGCTGTGCTGGCATATTTCACTTTTTTCAGCATTCTTGGAAGTAGCCGAGACACTGGACATGAGTTATTGCCAGAGTTCTATTAAACACATTTAACTAAAGTAAAACAAAATAAATTCGTCCGTTTTTTTTTATGAAGTTGGCAAGACCACTCCTCGCATGGTGCCAAATTTTGGATATATATGTGTTATTGCCAGAGTTCTATTAAACACATTTAACTAAAGTAAAACAAAATAAATTCGTCCGTTTTTTTTTTATGAAGTTGGCAAGACCACTCCTCGCATGGTGCCAAATTTTGGATATATATGTATTTTGTATCTAGAAACCAGTTTTCAGAGCCTGAAGGCATGGGGGAGCTTCCTGGACAGATTTTCTAGATGTTCTGCTTCTCTACAATTCTCACAGGATAAATGGAATTGTCCTTCTGGGATCCATCTGGGAATCACCGTGCTTGGCTCTGTTTGGCTGCCTATGTAATGCTAGAATACTCTTATGACCACCCCAAATCCTCACTGATTTTGCATTTCTTCTGAAGTCATCATCTTTTTATATCGCTACTGGAGACTACTTCCCAATCTCTCCCCTTCCTTAATTCCTAGATGCGTTTGTTTGATAAGATAAAATGAGCCCAAGGGAAGTCTCATGTCTGGCAGCTCTATAAAAACAGAATGAAGAACTCCTCTTAATACAAGTCTGAGGACAGGGTGAGAGGCATGGGAGTGTTCTGAAATAGAATATGGGAGGAAGGACTGAAGGAATGGCCATTCCACTAATATTTGCCTCCTATTTTCTTGATTTTCAGGTGTGGGGTTTTTTGGTGTTTGTGTTTACTATAAGCAGCATGGCATACATTTTAATATATTGAAAAACTCTTTGGAATACAAATAAATTCATGCATTATTTTTGACAAAGTATAAATATAATTATAAACTCATTATTAGTACATATATATTTGTTAAAATATATTTTCTTTCTACAATTATATAAAAACAATGAAAATGTCTTCCACAATAACAGTTGGTGAATACACATAGTATTGTATTTGAAACAAAAAATGTCAGTTAGATGAAGAAAAAACCATGGGTGCCAAAATGGGAATAGATTTGGAAATTCCAAAGTGAAATAAAATATTATATCCTAACATAGGGAGAAAAGCATGGTGTAGCAAGAAAGACACTGTACTGTCAGCATATTGTTCTAAGAAAAACACAATTTTGAGTATGTACTTAAATCTATGAACCTCAGTTTTTAAAAATATAATATTTAATATTAATAATTAATATTTATTCTTCCTATATTACCAGATTTTTGGAAGAAAAACTCATATCATATAATAATGCTTTAATACCTCCAAGGTATTACAATATTTGTTTTATTTGATATAGTTAATAAAAATATATAAATTTTAAGTAATAATTGAGACAAGTACACTAGAAAAAATCAGAAATCAAAAGGCTTCAATTTGTTAGATTGATAATAGAGGTAAAAAAGTTCATGTTAAAAGCTTAGCTTTCTGTATTTAACAACATATTGCAACAGTGTTACTTTATGAAAGACTACCTGAAATTCAATTATGACCCTAAACCAGCTGTAGAAGGACATGTTTCTGTATACTTAAAAAGTTTAAAATTTAAAAATACAAGCACATTGTAATAAGTCAAATTGTAACAGAAGGCTGATAATGAGAAAGTTCTGTTTTCATTTTAGTCCTATTCCTCAAAAGCAAAGGTTTGACTTCATTGTTTCTTCAATTATTTTTCTCAATAATCCACTTCTAAGATTATTTCTTGACTGATGATTTTTAGATTCTACCATTCAACTTTCTATAATTAAAATGAAGATGTAGCTCTTTTAAACCTCCCCATCACTACCCCATTTATTCCAATTTTATCCCTCCAAACATTGGAGTTAAATGAATGATCATTGCTTAAATCTTTGTGCTTATACAAATACAGCTCCTCCAGAGCCAAAGTAATACACCCTGTGGCCAATCCTTCCTTGTGAGGTTTTTATATTATGTAATAATTGTACTGCTTTTCACGTGCTCAATTTGCCATCTCTGTATATTAAATTCATACTTGTGCCTCTGTAG
>NW_007733175.1:96600-116275 GCF_000696425.1 Galeopterus variegatus | reverse complement strand
CCCAAATTACCATGCTGAAACAGATCAGAAAAGTTTCTAAAGAAGTATCATTGAACGAAGACATAAGGATAAGCCTTTTAGCCTGATATATTAGGTAAAGGAGAGAACTTGGTACCTGATTTTTTTTTTTTAGCAAGAATCACGCCTTGGGGGATTCTAAGTGTGCTGGGAAGCACACTTTGAGCTCCATTAAAACATTGAGAACCCAAGGAAGACATGTGTGCAAAAATCTATCTAAGAAATGTTAATCTGCTGGCTAAACATACAAGGAAGACTGAAAATGAGAAGATAAATATGAAACTCAAATAAATTGAATCTAGACTTAAAGGCTGGTGAAATATGAGCATGTCCATGCATTAACAGATCCAAAAATGTAACAGAAAATGATCCATAGAAACTTTTAGTCCTCTTGCATACTTTTATAGCATTTCATAGCTCTTAATATCATTTTTTCAGAAATCCCCCCCCAGTTTGAATAACAATGTATTTGCTTTTTATCATTTCTTTTCTAGTATTTCTGTTTCTTTTTATTGCTTCTTTTATATTCCTTTCCCTTAAGCATAGGCATTATCCAAGCTAACTCTCTAGACTTCTGCTATTCCACCTCTAATTTTCTTCCTCAAAATAATGACATCCAATCATAAATTAATTTTTTGCCAGTAAGTTGTATGATGACTTTCATCAATGACATTGTCATCAGCCTTGGTCATCATCTGCTTTTTTGAATCTTTGTTGAATGACACACAATGGTGGTTCAAGAAAAAATTGTCAGAGAGCCAAATATATAGGTAATTATTGTGAGAAGAGAGGAGTAGTGGTGGTTGGACTAATAACAGAATCCTAAAATCCTTGCTAAAGTGAGGACTAATGTAGGTCGATTTCAGAAGAGTTTTTAAATGCCAAGAAAAAAAAGACATGGGTGCAAGAGAAAAATCATTAAATGGAGGAGCTTCTTTTAAAGAGGAGAGAATACTGCATGGGAGGTGGAAGCTCTAGTGAAGGACATGTGAATCATACAAAAAGGCAGGAGTGAGAAGTTCAAGTATCAGAGTCTTTCAACTCTTAGCCTGCCAAGAATATGACCTGTAACTTGTCATTTGATAAAAGTGAGATCCGATATTTATGAGGCTCTGTACAGGTGCGAAATTCTAAGAATCTATAATTCTTAATAGCAAAATAATTTAAAGACTTTATTTTATTTGTTTCCTTAAGGCAGTATAAGTCTTAATCTTCATTCATAATTTCATATAGAAATCCTATATTGTGTAGAGTCTGAATTTGATTCTGTCCAACTAGGCCTACACAGTAGTCATAAGAAATGATTTCATGAATGTGGGGGGATGGTAATGTTTCAGCACCTGGTTTCAACAGTAAGTCTCTGGAAATCAAAGCCCTAAATTGAAACCTAGTAGCACATCTCTGGTTGCCTCCCCACAACCCCACCAAAAAATGAAAAAAAGAAAAAAGAAAAAAATAACTTTATCATGGTTTTCACGTCAGGAATATAGAAAAAAGCATTTAAGAGGGTCAAGAATCATAAATGTCTTTCTAGTTTTTTTTGTACTGACAATAATGTGTAAACATTACACTGTTAGACTTGAAGTAATCTAGTCTTTTTTAAAATTTTAATCATAATATGATGAGTAAGTGATCATAAGGTTAGCTTGTATCTGATTGCATCATTTTGCTCTACTTTTTTCTTTTCTTTTTACTTTCATTTCATTATCTTTATGCACTTTTGCTTTCAAATTACTGAAACTTACTTAAAAATTGATGGATGTCAGTCCACTCTACTGGTAAGGCCCTCCATTTTTGAGTATGCTGTTAGCACAAAAGCATATGAAGGCTTTCAGTCTGTCCCAGAAATGGGAATCAGCACTGGACTAAAAATCATTACACAGTATATACAATATAAGATGTTTTACATTAGTGTGCTATGTTGTGAAGAAAGGCGGACAAGGACTTGAGCTAACGAAGAGTAGAAACCATGGTGCCTGTGCTCACAGCTTGTATTCTTCTTAAGGTAATTTGCGTACTGTGGTGATGTCCAGGGCCCAAACCACAATTACCATAAGCAACATAGAAGGTGGGTATTGTTCCTACATAATGATTATTGCTAATGTCAAAGGAAACTGGCAAATGGTATGAAAAACTGGATATTTGAATGGGAAAAAGCAGATGTCATGCTAAGTCCATCTTTATGACTATAGATTTAACAGTTACTGTTAAATCAAGGGCAAGGTGCAGATGTACTTATAGTGTGAATTAGGACTGCCCATTAGGCAAGTCCATTATCAGGACTGCCCCTACCAGTTCATCTAACAGTCGAACAATCCATACATTTTACATGGACTCGATCCTGATTTTCTGAATTTGGTGAGCCAAATTGTTTATCCAGGCCTATAAGTAATGAAGATACAAAGATGGGTAGAAGAAAGAAATATAATATTAAAGGCAGGATACAGGTGACAGAGTGGAAGATATTTTCCCCTTTGAGACCAGGTGGGCTACTTTGTGTATTTTTATATGTGAGCACAGGATTTAAAGGTAGGATAGCCTGTTAAAATAACAGAGTCAGACAAGACAGCCTTTCCTAGCACACAACATGGCAATTAGCAACGCCTCTTTTGGGAACCTTTCTTACCATTGCAGGCCTATAGTGTGAATGTTTGCAAATGATAGTTCTTGCATAGTTTTAGATTGTTCCTTTCTGTTTTTATTCTCTGTTAGAGAAGCAACCAAAGTCACTTTATGAACCATGTTATTTTGCTTAGGATCATTTTCTTATACATCTTCATTCAGTTGGAAGCTCAGCTGGGTTGAAAACATACAAAATAGCTTTCATCTTCTGGGTCCCACATAGGTGGCCTCTAATTATGCAACATCTAGCCTGACATCTTTGCACAGAAGAAACTGGACCCAACAGGGAGAAGCAGAATCCTCTAAGATCTGGGCTTGGAAGCCCCAGAAAGTCATTCTTACTACATTTTATTATGAAAACAAATTGCAAAGTATTCACATCCTATAGGACAGGAAATATAATTCATAACTTGATGTGAGGAGTAATATGCTCATGTGGCCATAGAAGAAAATTTTGGTGATTACATTTAGAGATTATTTATCATTTTTTCTTTCCTACTCCACTCAACAACTTTTGCCAACTTTTGCCAAATTTCTTAACCTTTTTGTATCTCACTATTTTCTTACCTAAAAAAGGATGTTGAAAAGCTATTTGTCTCATAAATTTTGTTAGGTCTAAATGTGATCCATGTTTATCATTTAAAACAAGACTTGACACACAGTTTATTCATAATAAGTATAACAATTATTATTTTTACTATTATATAAGCATTTTATTATAATTATTATCATTTTGATTCTTCCTTAATTTATGTCAGTTTTACAAATGTTTATTATTTAGTTATTTAGCAATTTAACTTCAATATCGTCAGTGATGAAGTTATTTTCTATGTTCTGCCACAAATAATTGAAATACTTCTCTAATATCTGATATAAACTTTGAAAGTATAGTAAGAACTGTTGTCCATGCTAACAGCATAAAGCCACCACAATCTGCAAATACTACATTTAAATCGATTGTTTCTATTTCAGTACTTATTTGCCTTTCTTTATTGAAGACTACACACATATCAAATTGTAACTGCTACTGCAATATCCAGAGAGAGATAATGAAAATTAAAACATGTTACAGTCTCCCTTTCAAAAAAATCTTTAGCATGGACAAGATGGTACTAAAACAGCTATAATTATGAGGGAATAAATCACCAGAAATGTGTTGTGTTATTCAAGACATGACAACACCACAATTTACCACCAGCAAAACAAAACAAACAAACCTAAAAAAATCCAGTGTACTTGTTTTTACAGACTACACCAAAGGACATTTTAATGTGAATCTATATTTTGCTGTTCCAGAATTTCCATTCTATGTTCATTTTTATTGATGAACCATTCTTTGTCACTCACTCTAGGCTTCTTTCCTAATGTCCCATCAGACCATCAGAAGCTTCATGTTATTTTCATATACACACACAGACACATACACATATGTATGTATATATACATATCCGTATATTGTATATATACACTATATATATATATTTTTATAATGTATATAAATTTTATAATATATTGGAAATAACTAATAAGTAAAAGCAGGAAAATACAGCAATTACATATTAAACTATACAAGCATTATCTCTTAATCCTTATAAAAAACAAAATAAATGTAATAGAATATTAATAGTTATATTTTCATCTTCTTTTGAGATATGAGAAAAATGATTTTAGAATAATTAAGTAATTTTTCTAAATTCACCTAACTAGATCATGACAAAACTTGAATTTTCAAACCAAGTTGCATAGACTCCAGGGCTCAAGACATTCACCATCATTAAGCTCACCCAGAGTGCCAGATTATTTGCGCTGAAAAAAAAATTTAATTATTCTGATAAAGACAAAATATGAAAACAAACCATCAAATATCTATTATAACTCAGTGGAGTTACTACTCAAATGATATTCATTTTAATCTGGAGCAGACTTTTTTTTAAATAGAGGTTTTAGTTTTACAGAGAAATTGAGCAGAAAATACAGATAGTTCCCATATCCTTTCCCAACATATACTCAGGTTTTTCTTATTACTGACATGTTACATTAGTGTGGTGCATTTGTTACAATTATGAACCAATTTTGATGTATTACCATTAACTTAATTTTACATTGGAGTTCTCTCTTTGGCAGCTGGCTGGTATGGGGATCCAAACCCCTGACCCTGGTGTTATCAGCACCATGCTCTAACTGAGCGGTTAACCGGCCAGCCCAGGATTCCCTCTTTGTATTGCACACTTCTATGGGTTTTGCCAAATGCATAATGTCATGTATTCACCATTACAGTATCGTACAGAGTTTTTTTGCTCCCCTAAAAATCCTCTGTGCTCCACCTATTTGTTCCTTCCTCCTTTGTCCCCTCCCTCATCCCCTGCTATACTGGCAGCCACTAATTTTCTTTTTTTTCATTACCTCAAACATTTGCCATTTCTTTGTGTTGGAAACAGTCGAATCCTTTCTTCTAGCTAATTGAAACTATATAATAGATTATTTCATAGTCACCTCCCAGTGCTAGAACACTAGATAATATTCTTCCCATCTAGGTGAACTTTTGTTCTCATTAACCAAACTCTCACCCCCAGCACCACCACCACCCCCTTTCCAGCCTCTGGTAACTGCTACTCTTCTCTTTACTTCTATGTGATCAACTTTCTTAGCTTGCACATATGAGTGAGAACATGTCGTATATCTTTTTCTATGCCTGACATGTCATTTAACATCAAATCCTCCAATTTCATACGTTTGTTCTTTTTTATGGCCGAATAGTATTTCTTTGTGTATATATACCATATTTTCTTCTTACATTCACCTGTTAATGTACACTTAGGTTGATTCCATATCTTGGCTATTATGAACAGTGCTGCAATAAACATGAGAATGCAAATCCTGATTTCCTTTCCATTGGATATGTACCCAGTAGTGGGATTGCTGGCTCTTATGGTAGTTCCATTTGCAGTTTTTTGAGGAACCTCTACACTGTTTTCCAAATGGTTATACTATTTTACCTTCCCACCAACAGTGTATAAGAATTCCTCTTTCTCCACATCCTCACCAGCATTTGTTACTTTTTGTCTCTTTCATAATAGCTATTCTAACGGAGGTGAGATATCTCATTGTGATTTTGATCTGCATTTCCCTGACAATTAGTGACACTGAGCATTTTTTCATGTACCTGTTGGCTGCTTACATGTCTTATTTTGAGAAATGTCTATTCAGCTCATTTGCCCATTTTTTTTAATGAGATCATTTGTTTTCCTGCTGTTGAGTTGAGTTCCTTGTATATCTGGATATTAATCCTTTGTCAGATGCATAGTTTTCAAATATTTTCACTGATTTTACAGACTATCTCTTCACTCTGTTGATTGTTTCTTTTGTCCTGCAGAAGGGTTTTAGTTTTATATAATCCTGTTTGTCGATTTTTGTTACCTGTTCTTTTGAGGTCCTCCTCATAAAGTCTTTGACCGGGCTGATGTCCTGAAGTGTTTCTCCTACATTTTCTGTATGCTTTTCTCAGCACTATTTGTTGAAGACACTATCCTTTCCCTAGTGAATACTCTTGGTGGATATGGGACAAACTTTTCACCACAATAAAATTGAAAGGAAACACCTCATAATAGGAATTAAAATAAAACATATATAACATAAGATTTGGTAGTAGCACAGCGTGAAAGTCAAATCTGAACCAATATTGACCTCTTTAACACATTTCTTACTTCTTTTTTTTTTTATGCTCTAATCAACCACTGTTCTTTACGCCCTCAGCATAAGATATCACTTTTGCTAATTGAAATTACTTCATCTTTAATCTCTTGGACCTCTCTACACCTTTGTCAGTACCTTCCCTCATGAAACTCTTCCTTTTCTTGTATCAGTGTTAATGAATTGTCCTAATTATTTTAGCTCTATGATTATACTTTCTCTGGTCCTTTTTTAAAAACCCCATGTACAGACATCCCGAAAGAACTGTCTTCAAAGATTTAATTCATTTTATTCTAACTGATCTTATTTATTTTTTTTGGGGGGGAAGTATAATAAAATACTTACCTGATAAAAGTCATGGCTCTACTCACCAGAATAATATATGTATAATTATTTGCACAAATGTTACCTATTAGTTCTGGAGCCTATGGATGAATCCATATTTGAATCCCTAAGAGCTCAGAAATCCTAGGTTAAAAACACTGAATTTATTACATTTACCTTGAAATTACTCTGGTTTAACCTAAATTGATCCTCCTAAATTGGGCACTGCGAGGACTAGTCTAGTTAGTCTCCCATCTCTGGCATCGTGCCTGAAACACAAAAGGCAGTTGTTAAAGGTTATCAACTTAAAGAGTAAATGACTTTTTTAAAAAATGATGCTTTTTTTTGGTCTTAATTGTCATCATTTTATAGCCCATATTTACATCAATAATTTAAAAGCATGAATCTGATTGTGTTTCCCATTTTCAAAACAATCTTAATGAGCTCATAATTGGCTGCAGGGTAAATAAAAGATATTTAACACCCTATTGAAGATACATTTAATGTAACCATACCTATTCAACAATATCCAAATAACTAGTCAGCACCTTTCTGTGCTCTAAGATCCAAATATTATTTCATGTTTTTGCTTTTTCTTTTTTCACAACTTGGAATCCACTCCCTATATTGTTTATCTTTCCAGACAGCACTCCAAATGCTGCCTTATGCATAATTATCAAAGTCAGCATATAACAACATGATCAAACTAAATTGGTAGGAGAAAAGAATAATTACATGTGGAGTAAGGCAAAGAAATTCTTCAAGAAATCACTGAAAAGCATTAATATAGCTGATAACAAGTGGAAAAAAAATAGACTACTATCTGATGCACTTATATTCCATGTTTTCAGCAAATCTGTCCTTGATGCTTAGTCAAAAAATCACTTCGATAAATAAGCAACTAATAAAAATTAAGTTAATAGACACATACAATTAAAATATTGCCTAAAAATAAAAAAAAAATATTAGAAACATACAGTTGTATTTGTTTATCTTAATTCCAAACTAAGAAAATAGAAAGAACTGCATCCAGCACTTAAAATTGTGAAAGCTAAAATATAATGAAACAAAGGAAAGAAGGAAACTTTCTACTGACTGGAAAACGCAATAGTGAAAATTTAAGGAAACTTTAAAAAAATGGAGGATCCAAGGCAAACCACATAATCTAACCACAACGATATTTAATTCATTTTTGTTGGAAAAGCTGAGTCATTGTTGTTAGGTTCTAAACTTTCAGTGGTGCCAGGATGTCTTGAAGTTGATCCTTAGTCCAGTAAGCCATTTATTTTGGCCAATACAAAATGATTTCCTAAATTTCTGCAAGAGGAATTAGTAGTTCCGGAAAACTACGTGTGTGTGTATATATATACACACACACCACACACGTACACATGTAGTTTTATACACACACGTACACATGTAGTATATATATAAATTTATATATATGTATATATATAAATACATAGTCTCACACTAATTATACTAATATAAAACTCATTTATGTATACAATACATAGACACAGACACATACTTTTTTCTTCATTACATCAAAATTTGTATATTTCTTCAAGTGTGAATGTTTCTTAAATATAACAAAATAGATAACAAGGTAAATTTATTTGTTTTGTTTATGACCATAATAAAGTTACTATTTTAACTTTAAAAATGCCAATATTGAAAATAATAACAATAAAATACTTTGAAATACTTTTAAAAATGTATTGTTTCATCCAATGAGGAATTTATGCTCTATTTAGTATACATCAGATGTTAGAACATTGTAACTCACATTTTTTTCTATTAGGTAATACTATAAAATAAAAGAGTAACATTATTTCTAGAAGGACTTCAGTAGCTAAGTACAGTAAAATAATTCACTGTAATGGGATACATTTTGTAAAGAAAAAAATCTGGAGAGCTTTTCAACTTTATGAATTTGTACTAGTGCCTTTTTTTTTTTTTTGTAAGGGTTCACTAATTTTGAAGGCTATCAGCAGTTCAAAATCCTTGAAAAATTTAAACGTGAGAATTCACAATGTAATCATGGCTACTTAAGAGTTCATGTAATCAAGTTGTCAATCATCACAACAAACACTCATTTCAGGACATTTCAATATCAGTAACAATGGGGTGAAAATCAATCCAATTTTCCTCTTTGCAACAAGACATTAGTAACAACTCATATCAATCTAAGAGAGAGAAGAAATCTCAAGTATTTCCTCTTAGATAGCCTCTTGAGCTAGTTTTTCCTTGGCAACCATTCAAGGAAAAAAAAAAAAAAAGGATCTGCCAGTGGGCAATCCACAATCACTTGTTTTACTATAGATCAGTAGATTTTGTTATCCAAAATTTTTAATGGAAAGTGTTCTTAAATAAAGAAGTAAAATGATGGGACATACATGTTGCATTGGGATATTTAAATAGGATGAAATTTTCCAAAAGTGTTATTTACTTGATCAAGTGTATTTCTTAACATCACTTTTCACAAATCAGTAGTGCTAGTTGTTTGAAATCAATGAGTATATAAACAACATAGATTTATAATAAATAGAATGAAGGGGCAATCTATTATGAAGATCTATATGGTACTAAAAGTATCCCACAACTACTTATTGAGCATCTGTTATAAGCCAGATAATGTGCTATGTGCTGAGGAAAATTTAACTAATTACTTATAACAGACACACACACACACACACACACACACACACACACACACACGAGTACTTCAAAAAGTTTATGGAAAGATATAGTGTCTGTGTATGTATTCATTTATAGGTAATATATCAAAAATATTTTTTAAATAGGCCCTAGAATTCTTAATAATATGGTAATTTTCAATTCTGTTTGTTGTGATCCTAACAAATGCACACACACACACACACACACACAGCACATATCTACTCCTCAAACTGGTGATCAAGGATGATACATAATTGTTTATTTTCAAGTCAAAATGTGATTGAATTGTTTATGTAAGTCCCACACTACTATATAAGCCCTATTCACAATGGACCCTATAAATTTACAATAAAAATAAAAATAAAATAGTGGAATGGCTTGATGAGTATCTATCTTCACTTCTAGTGTATTCCCCTGTAAGCAAAATCAAATAAACTGAATTTTATAACAATTTTAAATGTACATAAAAGTTGTAAAGATAGTAAGAAGCATGCCCATGTATCTCACACCCAGCCTTCCCTAATATTAATATAATAATATGGTCTGGTATGCTTGTTATAATTAAGAAACCAATATAGATGCATTATTAACTGAAGTACATATTTTATTCAGATTTTCCTAGTTTAGGCTTAACTAACATTATTTTTTTGTTCCAGGATCCCACCCAGGATAAAACATTGCATTTAATAATTAGGTCTTCTTACGTTCCCCTTGGCTGTGATGATTTACCAGATTTTCCTTGTATTTGATGATCTTGAGAGCTTTGAGGAGGATTACTGTTCAGGTATCTTGCAGAATGTTGCTTAATTGGGTTTGGTCTGATGCTTTTCTCATAATTAGATAGGAGTATTTTGTTTTTGACAAAGAAGACCACAGAGGTGAAGTGTCATTCTTATTACATCACATCAGGAATATATATTATCAAAATAACCTGTTACTGTTGATGTTACTGTTGACCACCTGACTGAGGCAACATTTCTCAGGTTTCTTCACGATGAAGTCTTCCTCCCCATTTCACTATTGTACTCTTTGAGAGAAAGTCACTATGGACAGTCCACATTACAGTAGGGAGTTATGATCCTCCTCCGATAGCAGAGTATAGGTATTTGCATAAATTATTAGGATTTTTTGTGCACAAGAGATTTGTGTCTTCTACACTATTTATGTGTTTATTCAATTATTTATTTATAGTAGGCAAGCTCATGGATACTTATTTTATACTTTGGGTTTTAACCCATTACTAGTTTACTTATTTTCCTGCTCAAATTGTTACCACTTTAACCCCAAGAGCACTTTCAGTTGGCTCAAGTCCCTTTTACATAAACCATTAATTGTGTTTTTTGTTGTTGTTGTTGTTTTTTATTTTTGTAGATTCCCTTACATTTAGCACTAAATGATACTCTGGAATTATCTAGCATATTTTCTTCCCCAGTCCTAGAATCGGCCATGTGTCCAAGTAGCCCTGGTTTATTTTACTGATGAATGGTATTACCAATAAAGATCTACTGAGGTGTCATTTCTTTTAAACCTTCTCAACTGCCCGAGAAAGGAAACAAATGTGTGCATGTTAACCTGTATGTAATGTCACTTATCGTATAACTTCGTATAATGTATGCTATACGAAGTTATTACGACTTTCCATTCTAGTGGTGAGAAACCTGGCTCCCACCCTACATCATACATTTATATAATTTTTCAAAACCAATGTATGCATGTGTGTGTGAATGTTTATATGTATGTATATGTGTGTATATATGTATATGTATGTGTGTGTATATACATCAATATCAGAATTGTTAACCTGTACCACCTGGAAACCATTTTTTAAACTAGTGTTTAACTCAGTACACAGTTTTCTGGTTTTACTCTTACAGACTATACTAATTTCCAAAGCGATTTAGGTCAGCAACTTCCCACCATCCCTTCATTGAGATTGATCCATACATTTATGATAAAGTTAGGTTGATAGGTTATAGTTCACATTCTATTCTTGGGTCTCCTGAGCTCCTAAAAGATTTTGTTTTAGTTTACATACATTAAGGTTCACTCTTTATGCTGTGAAATTCTACATGTGTTGATAAATGTACAATGTAGTGTATTTACCATTACAGTATCAAAAAGAACACTTTTCACTGCTCTAAAATAATCTTTGTGCTTTCACCTATTTCAACATTCCTCCCCTCCCTTGATCGCCTGGCAAACACTGTTCTGTGTAGTTTTGCCTTTTCCAGAATATTTATAATTGGATTCAAACAACATGTAGCCTTTTTAGACTGTCTTCTTTCACTTACTAAATGCATTTAAAATTTATCGGTGTCATTTGTTCTTGAGAGCTTATTTATTTTTATTGCTGAATAATACCCTATTGTACAGATGAATCACAGTTTGTTTATTCATTCACCTGTTGACATCTTGATTGCTTCCAATTTGAACCAAATATGAATAAAGCTACAAGATCTTACACATTATTTTTTTGACATAATTTTTCAAATCAGGTGGGCAAATATGTAGGAGTGTGACTGCTATATCATATGGTAAGAATACATCTGGCTTTGTAAGAAATGTCCAAACTGTGTTCTAACATGGCTGTACTGTTTTGTATTTCCACCAATAGTGTGAGAGTTTTTGTTGCTTCACATCCTCACCAGCACTGGTATTTTCATTTTTTTTTAGATGGTAGTCATTCTGATAGGTGTATAGTAATACCTCATTGTTGCTTTTAATTTGATGTTGAGCATGTTTTTATACGCTTAGTTTCCATTTGCATATCTACCCAGGTGAAGTTCCTGTTCAGTTATTAGGTTTATTATCATTTTTTAAATATTTTTTTATTTGGAAATAGTTCAAGACTCACAAAAGTTGCAAAAATAAAGCATAGTTCCCACATACCTTCTCCCAGCCTCCCCTGATGATAATGCCTCACACAACCATAGTACATTGTCTAAACCCGGAAACTACTGGTTTTGCCTATTTTTTAATTGAGTTGTTGATTTGCTTGTTGTTGTGTTTTAATAGTTATTGCATACAGATGCTCTTCAACTTATGATGGGTTTATATCCTGACAGTAAGTTGAAAATATCGTTATGTCGAAAAAGTATCTAATACACCAATAAACCCAAAATAAAGTCAAAAAGTTGTAAATTGAACCGTTGTAAATTGGGGACTGTCTGTATTTTGAATACAAGTCCTTTATTAGGTATGTGTTTTGCAAATACTTTTTTCCCAGTCCACATTTTATCCTTTTATTCTTCTAACTGTATTTTTCCAAGAGCAGACATTTTTAATTTTAATAAGGTCAAACACCATGGATCATACTTCTGTTGTTGTATCTAAAAGTTATTACCAATCCCAAGGACACATAACATTCCACTGTTTTCTTCTATATACTTTATGGTCTATGATCCATTTTGAGTTATTTTTGTCAAAATTATAAGTTCTATGTTTGGGTTCATTTCTATTTGCATATAAATGTACAATTTTTCCAATGTTATTTATTGAAAAGACTATCTTTTTTTCAATTAGATTACCTTTGCTTCTTTGACAAAATATTTTAGCCAGAATTTTTACTGTAGTTGTGTGGTTCTACTTCTGGTTTGAATATTCAGTCCCATTGATATATGTGTCTATTCTTTTTTTCAATACCATGTTGTCTTGATTATTGTAGCTTTACAGTAAATGTTGAAATTGGATACAGTGAGTCCTACCTTCTATTTTTCTTCAGTGTTGTGTTGGCTACTGTAGTTCTTTTGCCTTTTCAAATAAAATTTAGATTCAGCTAAGCTCTTATATAAAGTTTGCCAAGTAAGCCTTTTTTAGAAGTTTAAAATGAGATATGTATTTAAAAGTTATTACAGGTGGTTAATTTTAAATCTTTGATGTCCATAGTTAACAAATACAAAGTTTTAGATAGTAAATTCTTTTTTTTTTTCCTAAAATAAATTCAGAGAAAATCTCAGTTAAGTGAGAAGTTTAGTTACATTTACAGCATAATTTTTGTGTCTTCATTTCAGTGTATACTCTAGGCATCATCAAGTACACTTGGAAAATAAATGTTAAAACATTGCATTAGCAGTTAAAAAACATATATTTCATTAATTTTCAAATTTCCTTTAGAATCCATGTTATATCTAAAGAGATTTTGTTGATTCTTTGGGATTTTCTATGTAGACAATTAAGTCATCTGCCAACAAAGACAGTTGTATTTCTTCCTTCTCAATCTATGTACCTTTTCTTTTCTTTTCTTATCTTATTGTACTAACTAGGGCTTCCAGTATAATGTTGAATAGGAGTGGTGAAAGAGGGCATCCTTGCCTATTTCTCAATCTGGGAAAAAGGCATTTAGTTTATCACTAGTAAGTACGATGTTCATTGTAAATTTTTAGAGATGGTCTTTGTTAATGAAATGTTCTAACACAAGGCCCAAACAATGAAAATCATAAAAAATTGATCAGGTGGATTTTTTAAAAAATCAAGAATATCTTTTCAGCAAAAGATATGAAATGAGAATTAATGGCAGGCTCAGGGAATAGGAGACAACATCTGCAAAGCATACACAGAATACATAACATTCTCCTGTTTATCAATAAAGAAAGAAAGAAAAATGACAGAATAGAAAAATGTACAAAAAATTTGAACAGGCATTTCACAAGAGGCTATCCATAATGTCCAATAATTAGATGAAAAGTTCTCAACCTTCTTAGTCAACAGAAAAAAGCAAGTTAAAACCTAACAAAATACTTCCATTCACTTATCATAATGACTAACATTTTAAGAGACTGAAAACCATATAAAATGCAATTTCAAAAAACATATTACATATTACATTTTATTATACAACAGTTTTACTTACTAATATTTTATACAAATCATTTTATTTTATTATGTATTATTTTGCATTGTTTAAAACATGTGTTATATTCTTCTTGTAAATAACCGAAGTATCAAGCAAGTCTATTAAATAGTATATGAAAGTCACTCACTTTCCTTCCTCCGAAAATGCTCCTAATGTGTAACAACTTTTAACAGTTTGAAATTACCTTTACAATATGCTCTCAAACCACATTTAAAGATATGAATCTATACAAAGTATGTTTCTGCATATGGAACTGTGTTGTTATCGACATAAAAATGATAATGCATGCTGCTAGTGAGTTTAGATTCAGTAATAGTAAGGGGTAAAAATAAAATTATAGACAGCACAACCAAAACAAGAAATGATGTAGAATATTATGACAGAGGTACAAGCTTCCCCAGGTTTCCAGGATTTCAAAAGCAAATGTGATAATTTGGTCATGCAATAGAAGCTTGCCTTTAATATATGCAATGAACTGAGTGTTTGTGTCTCCCCAAAACTCATATGTTGAAACCCTAATGTCGGGTCCACAGCCGGCCGACCGAACAGCCGTAGCCTCATTCCTTTTGGTGGGCAAGCGAATGTCCCGGATTCCTCTTTCCCTCCTGTCCCCTTTGGAAGGAGATGGGGGAAGAGAGCTGTGAAGAGAGGTGAGCACAGCCGCCGGCCCCAACCAGCCGGGTTAAAGGACGTGGGGGTTCTGTCGAGCAGTTCTGTTTATTATCACACAAGCACTTGCTTTTAAAGGCAAATGGGGAAGGGAGGTTTTTTTACGTAATCTTATCAGCTTAAAGGTCAAGGGCATGCATCCTGTCTCAATGCCTAGCTATTGCAACCACACAGTGTTCACTAGCGCAGAAGCATGTATTTGGCCAATAAGGGCTTAGGCAAGGTTCCCGCAGACACCCCCACCCTACTTCCTCCTGGCACCATCTTAGGCTGCCACATTAATACGCCCTTGTGGGCCCATAATAGCGCCACTTGTAATGTCACTTAAGGTGGCATTAGTTTTTAAGTCCCGACACCTTAATACTCAATATGATGGCATTTAGAGCTAGGGCAATTGGAAGGTAATTAAGTCATGAAGGTAGACCCCTCATGAATAAAATTAGTACACTTATAAGAAGAGACCATAGAGCTAGCTAGAACTATTTCTACCATGTGAGGATACAATGGGGAAAACAACCATATGAAAATCAGTTACTGGGCCCCCACTGAACAGTGAATTTGCCAGCACCTAGATCATGGATTTTCAGGCTTCAAAACTGTAAGTAATAAATGTGTGGATTTTCTGGCTTCAGAAATGTGAGAAATAAATGTTTGTTGTTTAAGCAACTCAGTCTATGGTAATTTGTTACAGCAGCAAGTGTTGCTTTTTTTTTTTTTTTTTTTTTTTTAAGTCTATGGTACTTGTTACAGCACTTGCTGCTGTAACTCATGTGGAAGTGGCTTTGGAACTGGGTAATAGGTAGAGGTTGGAAGAGTTTTGAGGAGCACGTTAGAAGAAGCTAAGATTGTTTTAAAGGGATTGTTAAAAGCCTTCATCTTCTCTGAAAATACATAAGTAATCATGAACAGAATGTGGGTAGAGATATGGGACAGTAAAGGACATTCTGATGATGTCTCAGAATTGAGAAACATGGTATTGGAAACTGAAGGAAAGGTAATCCTTGTCATAAAATGGCAAAGGAATTGGTTGAATTGTGTTGGTGTCCTAGTGTTCTGTGTATGGTAGAAATTGTTAACAATAAAATTCAATATTTAGGTGAGGAGATTTTTAAGTAAAGTGTTGAAGAACCATCTTTGTTCCACCTAACTTTTTATAGTAAAATTTGAGAATAAATAAATAACTTGAATATGGAAATATTAAACAAAAAGGAATGAAAACTTAAAGATTTGGAAAATTACTCACCTATCTATATTGCAAAAAATGAGGAAACGTGTTTGAAAGAGAACACAGAGGGTACTATCCTTTGATAAGGAGATTAGTATGCATGTAAACCATGGGCTTAACTGGCCACCCTGGCACAAAAACTGTCAGTTTGAACTGAGGGAAAAGGAGAGGAGGAATGAAGGAATAAACACGCTTGTCTTTTGGGATTTTACAGGACAGACCACAGAGATATGCATTTGTAAATGTGCTTTATTTTTCAAGACAAGGGTAAAATGACCCTGAAGGCAATTAAGAGATCATCAGGCTGCCCTCTTAGTTTCAAAAGGGAGGGAGGGGTAGCCTTGCTTTCAACAGGCTAGTCAACAACCACCCAAAGCCATGGCTGTGTGACTGCACAAAGCTGTGGGGACTAAAACCCTGCCTGGCAGAGCCCTGGAGGGAGGACCTCCACCCCAGTGAGTCAAGAAGGTGAGTCTGCTGACGTAGGGGATCTGGAAGAGGGGACTGCCAGCCCAGTACCCTGGAAGGAAGAGCACTGAGCCTTGCACAGAGCTCCTGTAGCTCACATCCCCTTCCTCCTGTAGCTCACATCCCCTCCCTCCTGCTTTTCGTTTCCTATGTTTTGTTCCCTTAACCCTCTTTAAAAACTCCTCACTAAACTGACTCTTTGAGATGGCTTTAGTCTGACCGTTCTTCAATTTTACCAGAGAGATGGGTCAGCCTAACAGCATCTTTCCTCTGGTCACCAGTATTCCTGAATAAAACCTGACTTCCATTTTCACCAACATTTGGTGAATGATTGGTTTGGTGTCGAAAGGGGGCAGAGCAGCCAGACTCGGGCCTGGGTAACAGAAGTGAGCAACAAAGCACAGACCATGAGAGCTCCAGAAAAATATCTCTCTTTTGACTGTACTACAGGAAAGGGAATATATGAAGCTCAGAGGTAGTGTGGAAATCCCATGCTTTTACATTTTATTTTTTTCTTCTCTCCTACCCCACATTCCACCACTCAAATGTCCCCTAGCAGTGGTGGTAGACACTGGTCATGGAAGCACTCGTAAGGAACAACTGCTTTCTCCATGCTCTGCGGAGCTACAAGTCCTAAAGTGAGGGGCCAACCCAGCAGATTTTTTTCTATTTGTCCTCTCACTGCTTAAACTTTGGAAGTGGGTGCAGTTGTGGAATTTCACAGAAGACTGGTATAACTAAAGACCCAGCTTTTGAAACAAAGGACCAATAAGAAGAGCCCCGTAGAACTCAACTGTATGGAGAAGGTGTCAGAAAGGAGGCTCTCCATAGGATTCTCCAACAAAACTCCAACATTCTACACAGGATTTAGACAAAACTACGAGACTCAAAACATCATATGCAAAATGTGCAGGACACAATCCAAAATTATGGCCTGACATAGAAACAAATAACTTTTTCAAAAAGATGGACCCTGTGTATGGATCATGAATATCAATTAAAGATGCATCAGGGTTATTTTCTCAGAACACATACCTCATCATGCCACACCCTATATATGACTATTTATTTATGGTTCCTGACTGTCTTACCTACCAGATTATTTTTTCCCAGACCTTCTCTTTCTCACTCAGCAACTGTTTTTATTTTTTCTAGTTTCTCATAGGTACCAAATTATCTTTTACATCTTATCTTCTAACATGATGTTTCTAACATGGACCACTATTTGTGCACCTCCTGTGTCTTCTTTTTTTTTTTTTTTTCATGACCGGTAACGGGATCACAACCCTCGGTGTCACGCCCGTACCGCACTCAACCCGTGAGCGGACCAGTCTCTATATGGGATCCAAATCCTCGGCGGGAGCGCCACCGCACTCCCAAGCGCCGCACTCTACCAAGTGCGCCACCTGGCTGGCCCACCTCCTGTGTCTTCTACTAAGTCTCCTCCTCTGCTCTTATTTGTCAAACTACTTTCCTGTAATTCTCAGTTTCATAGGCAGTCTTACCCGTTCCATTCCAGAGCAGGAGCAGGATGCTACCACATTTTATACACAAGATATCTTCAAAAAGTTTATGGAAAGATTTGTATTACCTTTTAATTCTATTTTTTCCACAAACTTTTTAAACACCCTCAAACTTGGAATGATTAACATACTTTATGTCGTGCTAGGTCTTGAGCATGATAGAAAATAAAGCAATGAGGTTATCTCCCCTCTTCACACTCTATGTCTGGGGATAAACTAGTACTAGACACACAATAGCTGGGCAAAACAATAAGTGAAGGATTAAGGAAGAGAAATAACAGTGCTAATGACCATCTCTTAAAATTAAACTACTCTGGAGACTTTAGAATTGATAATATATATATAATAGAAATACTACCCATTGTAATATATTTTCAGAACATAGAGACAAGAATAGACTATTGTAGATGTTTTATGGAGCACGGCAGGATTATCAGCTCCTCCAGGTAAAATATATTTAAACCCTCCCTGTTTTTATCATTGTGCATTACACACATTTGGCCTGATATTCCAGGGATTTTAAGATGTCTATTGTTAATTTTCAATATGAAAAATTTGTATATCTATTGTTTTCAAAGAAGTTTTCACTTGAGGAGAAATGCAAAAATCCAAACATCCATACATAAACCTTTTCCCAGGAGTTAGCAATTCATAATGTGATTAATTAAAATCTACCTTTTTCTTAGAGTCTAAAGGTTCAGAAGTGAGATACTGAATCATTCTTGTGGAAAATATTAAGTAAAAGAAAACAGAAGATAAACTATGAATAGTTGTGATGCTAGGAAGTCAGTTTTACTTATGCCTGTAGACCAATAAATAGTCTCTTTTGATACACTTTTATAGCTGTGGGGTACCATTTGCACCTCATTCTTCTTTAATCCAAAATATATTAATTTGTTGTAAAGTTGTTACAGTTCCTTGTATATTGTGGATATTAATTCATTGTCAGATATATATTTTGCAAATATTTTCTCCCATTCTGTTGGTGGTCTTTTAACTCTGTTAATTGTTTCTTTTGCTGTGCAGAAGCTTTTTAGCTTGACATAATCCCATTAGTTTATTGTTTCTTTTGGTTGCCAATGCTTTTGGGGTCATATTCATGAAGTCAGTGCTCAGTCTTACTTCCTGAAGTGTTTCTCCTATGTTTTCTTTAAGAAGTATTATTGTTTCAGGGTGTATATTTAATTTTCAATCCATTTTGAGTTAATTTTAGTATATGATGAGAGGTATAGGTCTACTTTCATTCTCCTGCATCTGGATATCCAGTTATCCCAGCACCATTTGCTGAAGAGGCAGTCTCTTCCCCAGTGTATAGGCTTGGGGCCATTGTCAAAGATCAGATGGCTGTAGGTGTGTGGGTTGATTTCCGGGTTCTCTATTCTATTCCACGGATCAGTGTGTCTGTTTTTATGCCAGTGCCATACTGTTTTGGCTATTATAGCATTGTAGTATAGTTTAAAGCCAGGTAGTGTTATGCTTCCAGCTTTATTTATTTATTGATTTATTTTGCTCAGCATTGCTTTGGCTATGTGTGGTCTTTTGTTATTCCTTATAAATGTCTGAATAGTTTTTTTTTCCATTTCTGAGAAAAATGTCATTGGA
>NW_007733175.1:93952-95704 GCF_000696425.1 Galeopterus variegatus | reverse complement strand
CTTCTCTTCTCTGATTGCTCTGGCTAGTACTTCCAATACTATGTTGAATAAGAGTGGTGAGAATGGGCATCCTTGTCTAGTTCCTGTTCTTAAAGAAAAAGCTTTCAGTTTTTCCCCACTCAGGATGATACTGTCAGTGGGTTTATCATATATGGCTTTAATTATATTGAGATACTTTCCATCTATACCTAACTTATAGAGAATCTTTGTCATGAATGAGTGTTGAATTTTATCAAATGTTTTTTCAGCATCTATAGAGATGATCATATGGTTCTTGTGTTTGATTTTATTGATATGGTGTATCACATCTATTTCTTTGAGTATGATGAACCAACTTTGCATCCCTGGGATGAATACCACTTGATCATCATATATAATTTTGCATATGCGTTGCCATATTCTGTTAGCTAGTATTTTATTGAGGATTTTTGCATCTATATTCCTCAAGGATATTGGCCTGTAGTTTTCTTTTTTAGTTGTATCTTTACCTGGTTTTGGTATCACGGTGATGTTTGCTTCATAGTATGAGTTTGGAAGAATTGCCTGTTTGAATTTTTGGATATAGTTTGTAAAGAATGGTGTCCATTCCTCTTTGAATGTTTGGTAGAATTCTGCAGTGAATCCATCTGGTCCTGGGCTTTTCTTTGTTGGGAGCCTTTTGATAACAGCTTCAATCTCTTTTATTTTTATTGGCCTGTTCAGATTTTTACATCTTCTTAGCTCAGTTTTGGTAGCTTGTGTCCAGAAATTTATCCATTTCCTCCAGATTTTCAAATTTGTTGGCATATAGTTGTNACTTTTTGATTCATTGATCTTTTGTATCAATTTTGGGGTTTCAATTTCATTAAGTTCTGCTATGAACTTAATCATTTCTTTCCATCTGCTTACTTTGGGCTTGGATTGTTCTTGTAACTGAATTAAAAAATGGGCTAAAGAGCTATAAAAAAGAATGCAATACTGCCATTTGCAACAACATGGATGGACCTAGAGAGAATTATATTAAGTGAAACGAGTCAGGCACAGAAAGAGAAATATCACATGTTCTCACTTAGTTGTCAGAGGTATAAATAAATAAATAAATACAGAAATACAGAAATAAACTGGTGGGAAGGGAAGAAGACACAACAATTACAATTCCTTGAAGTTGATAAGACAAGCAAACAGATACGAGGTTGTTGGGAGGGAGGGGGGAGGGAGAGGACAGTAGGAGGTTTTGGTAATGGGCCACAATAATCAACCACATTGTATATTGACAAAATAAAATTAAATAAAAATATATAGATAGATATATAGATATATAGACATATTAATTTGCCAATTTCTTCACCTCTTCAGAGGTTACTATATTTTGAATGTTATTTCATTTTGTGCTTTTCTCTACTACTATGTAAGATTTATAGCTTAAGAAATCTTGTTCAAATATTTTATCTCTATTTTTTGTTAAATTTATGGACTTGGGGGACAGGTTTCCATATGTTGCTTTTGATTTTAATATTCTTTGATTCTGTGATTCTATAATCTGGTAATTTATTGACATAACTTCACAAAACACATGTACACATATACAACTTGATAACAGAAAATAATTATCATTTTTTCCCTCACCTTAGTGATTTACCTTTCTCTGCTGACTTCCTGTTTTTCTACATACATAATTTTCATGTGGCTGTAAGCGTGACCCAGATAGCTACGATAAGTCAGAAAATGTCATATTTGAATTATTAGAATCACAGTGAGTAGAAAATCAGTGCT
>NW_007733175.1:91684-93243 GCF_000696425.1 Galeopterus variegatus | reverse complement strand
AGAAAATAATTATCATTTTTTCCCTCACCTTAGTGATTTACCTTTCTCTGCTGACTTCCTGATTTTCTACATACATAATTTTCATGTGGCTATAAGCGTGACCCAGATAGCTATGATAAGTCAGAAAATGTCATATTTGAATTATTAGAATCACAGTGAGTAGAAAATCAGTGCTCGTAAAAGCTTAATCCAAAACAAGGAATTTGTAAAATGTGTAATGACAATTTCATAGACCCAAAAGAATGACTAAAACAAAAAACCATCAAGAAAGGCAGAGATGACTGGAAACTAGAATTTCTTGTGAGTCATTCTGTGTCTCTGTCTGTGTCTTTCATTTTTGCTCTATGGATGGCTTCATTCACCTTCATTAATTCTCCCCTTAAAGTACAGGCATCATCAGTCACCCATTTGCATGCTTTGTAAACAAAAATGGAAGGGCACATCTTTTCCAAGAACATTTCTAAAAATTCAAGACAATGATTCTAATGTCTTAACTTTGAATTTCTTTTTACCATTTCATGGTTAAGGGAGTGAGGTTTTAGAGGCTTCCCAATTTTCACTATGCTTCTAGCTGCAGGTACAGAGTCTGTAACAAACAGAAGGAAATAATAGGTATTGGGAAAAATAAATCAACTACTAAATTTAAATAACACATTGAATGTTGGCTCATCTGCCAACGTACACTTACAATTTCTCTCATAAAGAAAAGGGAGGTTTAAAAAATGTGTGTGTGTGTGCACACATGTACTATTTAGAACAGTCTTTAATATTCAATTTAGCAATATCTCTCCTGGTGTAGTTTTCTCCCTTTATTCCTGGAAACTTTTATAGTGCAAGTTTAGTGCTACCTAATAGATGCTATTGCCATTATTAAACATCTCATATATCTTTCTGAAATTACCCTGATTTGATTATTGCACATTGTATACATGTACCAAATATCACACTGTACTCCATAAATATATGCAATTATTATGTGTTAAATAAAAACAAATAAATTTAATTTAAAAAATGAAATTTCTAAGATAGAAAACATCATATAATACAGCCATGTACAAGTCCCATATCATGTGTCATAAGAACATTGTCCTAGGTAATCATTAATGTGAGTAAACTATAACATACTGACTTTTAATGTATCTAGCTATTAGTGTTCTAAAATATCTATAATTTCATAACTCATAGCTAACAAACATGGTTTCCAAGTCCTTACTTCCTTCTTAAATTTAGATTTCCAAACTATTCAAAGAAATACTTGTTTTCAGTAGTATTTGTCTACTTACAGTACTTTAAATACATTGTATATTTTTAGATTTGGTAAGGAGAAACATTTTCATACCATCATTACCTAAAATTAATTATTGTCAATTCAGCGAATGGTGCTGGGATAACTGGATATCAATATGCAGGAGAATGAAACTAGACCCATACCTTTCACCATATAGGAAAGACACTCAACATGTATTAAAGAATTAAATATACACCTGGAAACAATAATACTTCTTAAAGAAAACACAGGAGAAACACTTCAGGAAGTAGGACTGGACACAGACTTCATG
>NW_007733175.1:42970-90697 GCF_000696425.1 Galeopterus variegatus | reverse complement strand
GGGAGGTTTTGGTAATGGGCCACAATAATCAACCACATTGTATTTTGACAAAATAAAATTTGGAAGAAAAAAAATATTACCTCTTTATTTGTCAAGTCCACCTAAATGATATTGATATTCTATAGCCTTGTACTATACCCTCATGGATCATATTCTTTTCATTTACTTCATGGCACCATTTATTCCTTCTTATACATTAAATGTATTGTATTCTTGCCTTATCTCTCATGAAATATTTATACACTATATATTCAGAGACACAAGCATTTATGTCTGTGTGGAAAGCCCTCTACAAAGTAGAAAATCAATCAAATAATTAAGAAATATTTGCTTTATATTCAGTTTTTAATGAGACACAATGATAGAATTGCTTACATTAATGGTAAATTTGAATGCATTTCAAAGAAAAAGAGCAGGAAGAGTCAGAAACCCTGAGTTCTAATGTCAGACTCACTTCTGATGTCATTTTGGACAAAATTCTGAATCACTTGAATTAGATTAAAATAATAAATTTCTAACTTTCATTAATCTACAAAATGTTTGCTAATAATGATACGATTTTTCTAGCTCCTAGGGTACCACACTTTGTCCTTGAATGAATTAATATCTCAACAGATAAAAATGAAATCATCCCTACTGGGCAGGATTGGAGGACCTCAAGCCTTCCTGATTAGTACACATTCTCTTCCTCAATGTGGTGATCCATTGATCTCTGATCATCTGTTTGGACACATCAAAATTAGATAGATGACTCATTTCACATTTGTCAAAATAATTTATACTTGCATGTGCATTATGGTCTCTTTGGATGAATGCTGGCAACAAGACAACAGTCAGTTTTTAGCTGTTTGTTGTAATAATCTGAGATCTGTCTAATCCTCTAACTAATATTCATCATTAACATAGAAAATGACATACAGAGCAATATGCTTTAGTACCTAGTATTGATTAGTGAAACTTTAATAACTATATGTTTTTAGTATACCGATGCTAATTTTGTGATATGGAAATTTCTGTTGCTGGCAATGAGGGACTGAAAATAATCTAGCCAGGCTTTAAAATTGCTGAACAATGTATGAGACAAAACTATGCAGTACATTAGAATCATGTGTAAACAGTTAAATTCATTACAACATGAGTTTTCTTTCAGGGTAAAGGTTGAAAAATGTTGTATAGATATTAATGCATGAAAATTATGATGCTAATAACTTATGCCAGCTAACCCTCTTATTGAATAGTTGCAGGCTTTATTTCAATTTTTAAAGTTAATATTTAAAAGCACATATTATTCAGTCCTAAACTATTTTATTGTCTGTAACCTAAAATAATTTTATTTATATTAACTGTAAATGTTATTTTTTTTTGTATTTAAGCATAACATACTAGACATCTAAACCTTTCACGATTGTGTTTGCATTCTTGAAACAAAAACGTTCTCTGTACAAGACAACATGATTACAAAATTTCACTTCAGATATATTTTTACAAAATTCATTTAGCTCAGATGAATCATATTTAAAAAATATATATTGTTTTTTTGCAACTAGACCAGAATCTCTTAACATCAGACTTATACTGTACTTACCTTACATTGTAAGGTACACAGACAAGGTGGCCTATTTCAAAGGAAAAGGATGGGACTGAAAGAAGAAGAGGAAATTAAAAGAAAATTAAAAAGGTGAATCTCTGTAGAAGCATGGGAAAAGGATTTCATGGCCAGAAATAAATAGTCACTTTAGTCGATTAAGTAAAAGCACAGGCTAAAATAAAATAGCAGAGGTGCACACCATGTCCACACTGTCACGTTCCCTTAGTTCAATCTACTATGTAAGTTGTACAAAATCTTTGCTGTTCATTTAAAATATACTGTTTATTGACTCTATGTACAAATCCTGAAGAAATGCAAATAAAATATTTTAGATTTTTTTTTAATCTGGGATAATCACTTGTGATAGAATTTCTAAATATTTAGAATATCCATGTATTCATATATTCATTTGTATGTTTGTGAGTTCATTCATTCATTAAACAAATATTCATAGGGTTCCTGCAATATTCTTGGAATTGTGCTAGAGTTGATAGTAGAACAGTGCAACAACAGAAAAAAGTCTTTGGCTTCATAGAGTTCATATTCTATTCAATAAAATAAGTGAATAAAACATAAAGTAATGAAATGATAATAAGTGCTGTGAAGAAAGACAGATTAGTGGCAAGAAATAAAGAATGTTGGGAGGGTTAAAATGAAATGTGAGGTCAGTAAAGATCTCACAAATAAGGTAAAAATATTGGTAAGAATTGATGGATATAAGGGCAGGAACATCTAAAGCAGAAAGACATGCACATACAAAGGTCCTGGGGCAGAATTACAAAAGGAGCTCAGAGCACTGGAAAAACTGAGCAACGGGGAGAACAGATGAAAAGTCAGAATGGCAACATGGTGGCATGGCATAGGAAGTCCATTTTAATAGCTTCAGGTTTTATTCTGAATGAGAAGAGACGCATTAGAAGATTTAAAATGATGGAGTAGCATGATCTGAAGGATTTTTAACATAAAAGGGTGTGGAATGGCAAAATTATTTAAAGGGCTATTTGCAATCCAGTTTAGATGTGACTGATGGTAGCAGCAAAGTTAGTAGAAAGTGGGTAGATTCTGAATAAATTATGAAATTATATCTAACATTATTTCCTGACCAATTCGATGTGGTGGCAGTTGAGAAAGGTACTTGGAAAAAAAAAGACAATGTGATGTGAAAGTGTCTTTTGGGTGCTTGGTGCTGAAGAGAAAGACAAAAGATATATTAAAAATATTTAAAATTGAGAGATATATTATAGATAGGGGATGTAAATACCTATCTATGGGTATGAGATGTGAAAGTGTCAATGTGATGTGAAAGTGTCTTTTGGGTGCTTGGTGCTGAAGAGAAAGACAAAAGATATATTAAAAATATTTAAAATTGAGAGATATATTATAGATAGGGGATGTAAATACCATAATAAAGTCAACACTGTATATATAATTTGATTAATGGATTTAACTCAATTCTTACTAATAAAAATCTTAACAGAATTCTACATGAAACATGACAAGTTGATTATAAAATTTATATGAAAGAACAAATGACAAGCAAATCAGGTACACAAAAAGTGGTATATATATTTAACATATAAAGACAGGATAAAATTATAGATATTAATACAATGTGGTATTCGTATAGGAATAGGCAAATATACTATTAAATCAGAAAAGATAAATAGACACATGCATATATTAAAACAGTTTTTTAAATTTTAACTTCTCAATATACATTGTTGTTGATTTTCATGACCCTTTACCCATTCTAGTAAGCCTTGCTGAAGACATTTTTTATGTCAGTACTGGTATTGCTTGAAGGTTGAGAAACCTGTTACTACTGATAGATGGTCTGAGGAAATTGGTTATCCACAGAGAAAAATATTAAACTGGATTCCTACCTCACACCAAATGCAAAAGTCAATGAAAACTTAAATAAGAAAATCAAAATAGGTGAATAGCTCTTAACTTAGGTTAAAAAATGATTTTTAAAATTAAGATGCAGAGAATTCAAAATTATAAAGGAAATTGCTGATGGGTTCTACTACACTCTAATTAAAAATATACATTCATTAAGAAAACAAAATAAAGTCATAAGACAAGTCACAAAATAGAGAATATCTTTGCATTAAAAATAGTCCACAAATGATTAATATTTAAAATGTATCAAGAACCATTAACCAATGAGGAAAAAAAAACTTTATAGATTCATGGGCAAGAGAAATGAATAGGCACTTTAAAGACATGAGAGCATGATAGGCCAATAGATATATAAAAGATATTTAATCTCATTATGACAATGGGAAGTGCAAATAAAAACCACAATATAATAACATGTTTACAGCAACTGAATTCTAAGTAGTGGCAGGGATATGTAGGAATTAAAGTGCTTATACACGGCTAGGAAAGTATAATTTGTTCAATCACATTGGAACCTAGGAAAAATGAAAAAAAACCATGTTACATAAATGTCCCATGTATTATTTTTAAATATTATTTTATATATATCGGAAAGTACATAAGATATTGCAACAGCAAAACAACAACAACAAAAACAAAATGAAATATAACTAAAAGACCTGTAAATAATTAAATGTCCCCCAGGACCACACAATTAATAAATTATATAATTTGATTAAATTGATTATTATACAGCTACGAAAATGAAGTACATCAGGTGTTAGAAAACTTTTCTGTACTGTCCAATAATAAATATTTCAGGCTTTGAGGACCACATATGTTCTCTGTCATATATCCTTGTTTTTTATAAAACAAAACAAAACTTTAAAATAGAAAAAGTATATGCTCATGTGCTGTAAAACAAAACAGGTTGCTGATGAGATTTGGTTTATTGGGCATGGTTTGCTGACCACAGAAATAGAGATATAGAAGTAAACATTATAAATTTCACAAACATACATCTGGGAGAAGAAAAAAGCAAGCATGTGGTTGTAGAATACATATTGTATTATATATATAGTTCAAAAATATGTAAAACTAAACCATATATTGGCTATGGTTACACGTATACAGGTTATAACTTTTTAAGAAGGAATATGAATGTTAAAAACAAGATTTAAAATTTAAAACTTACCTCTGAAGAGGAGAAAGTGACTGCATTTAGAAGTGGCACCCAGAAGATGCAAATAGCATTGAAAATGTTCCTTTTTCTAAATAAAATACATTTTATTTATATTTCAGCCATATGTAGGCATTTTATAAATAGTTTTGTATTTATTTTGTATGCTGCTACCCTTTCTTTCTGTTCTTCATACCTGCATATTAATGGAAATCGGTGTATTTCAATCAAGTGAAATATACTCAGATTTCTACATTCAAGAAACTGCACAACTCCTGAAGAAACATTCAGCTGACACCTCCAAGTTATCCTTTGTTCAGAATTATGATCAAAAAACCAAAGACTATGAGATATTTGAGGATAAAAGCAATAAAGAAAACAGCTAATATAGAAAAAGAACATTTGGCAATTGTGAAAACATTCTATTATTACACTTGGAGAGTTTACAGAGATTTCAGTTCTAAATACAGAAAAGACTTGCTATAAAAAATGAAACAATCAGAAAATTAAATGTTTTATTGGAAATTTAAAATATTATATTAAGAATTTATAAGGCTATAAAATTAAAATTTTTTCTGGAAGATGAAATTGATTAAATTATTTTGGATTGTAGAGCTGAAAAATCAGTGAGATGTAAATTATTTGAGAAAAACTGGATTATAGTTTTAGAAGGTTCTGATTTTCATTTTAGCAGTGCTAAAAGGAGAGGAAAAAGACAATGGGAAGGAGAAAATTATCAAAGATACAAAGGAAAATAATTTCAACCTCCAATACATATTCATTGCTCATGGTAACCTGGATTTTCTTTCAATAATCTAATATTTCTGTTAATAAGCACGATATGCCCCCACCCTAGGTCAGGGTTAGGTATGTTTCTCAAGGAAATCTAATTACTTAAATATTTTTTTTTTCTGTTTTCAAATATTTAAGTTTTTTAAAACTTCCTGTTTATCCTGTGAGTTGCTGACTATTCCCCATTGCTACTTTGCTTTTGTTCTTTTGACTACTTAACATTATTTCAGAAGATTTTTAGAGAGTTTTTGTCAAAAAATAATTATTTGAAATGGAGCAATATATATTCTAGGAAAGACCATAAAACCTCATTTTCATGGGAACCCTAGTTTTCACAGTATTCTCTCAGACTATGTTTTAAGATGAGTTTCCTTGATGTTCAAAGAAATGGTAACTCAGAAGATTTAATCTTTTCATAAATGTAAAATGTGACTCAGTTACCCAGATTTAAAAAAAAAAAAAAAACAAAGCCAGAGGCATAACTCTGTCTGACTTCAAATTATACTACAAAGCTGTTGTAACCAAAGCAGCATGGTACTGGTATAAAAATAGACATTCAGACCAGTGGAGTAGAATAGAGAACCCAGAAATCACTCCTCAAGCTTATAGCCATCTGATATTGGACAAAGGCAACAAAAATCTACATTGGGGAAAAGATTGGCGTTTCAACAAGTGGTGCTGGGAAATCTGGATATCCATATGCAGAAGAAGGACTCTAGATATGCATCTCTCGCTATATACTAAAATCAGCTCAAAACAGATTAAAGACCTAAGTATAAGAACTGAAACTGTAAAATTATTAAGGGAAAATATAGGTGAAACACTTCAGCAGTTAGGTCAGGGCACAAGCTTTATGAACATGAGCCTGAAAGCACAAGCAGCAAAAGGAAAAATAAACAAATGGAACTATATCAAACTAAAAAGTTTCTGCACAGCAAAAGAAACAATCAACAGAGTGAAAAGACAACCTAGAGTGGGAGAAAATTTTTGCCAAGTATGCATCCAATGAGGGACTAATATCAAGAATATACATAGAACTCAAGCAATTATACAGTAAAAAAATAAATGACCCATTTAAAAAATGGGCAAAGGAGCTGAATAGACACTTTTCAAAGGAAGACATGCAGATACATTAAAAAATGCTCAACTTCGCTAGTTATCAGGGAAATGCAAATTAAAACCACACTGACATACCACCTCACTCCAGTTAGACTGGCTATAATCAAAAAAACGGTGAATAACAAATGCTGACGAGGGTGCGGAGAGAAGGGAACACTACTGCACTGTTGGTGGGACTGTGAATTAGTACAACCACTTTGGAAAACAATTTGGAGATTTCTCATACAACTACAGATAGATCTTCCATATGATCCAGCAAACCCCCTTCTGGGTATATATCCAGAGGAATGGAAATCATCATGTCGAAGAGATACCTGCACTCCCATGTCTATTGCAGCTCTGTTTACAATGGAACCAACCTAAATGTCCATCAATAGATGATTGGATAAGGAAACTGTGGTATATACTCAACAGTTTAAAACTCTCCACTGGCTTCACATTATTTTCAAAGTAAAAACCATTGTCCTAACATTGGCAATCTTATCCAACAGGATTTGCCCACCACCACCTCTCCTCCACCTCCTACTGTTATAAACTCTCCACTGGCTTCACATTATTTTCAAAGTAAAAACCATTGTCCTAACATTGGCAATCTCATCCAACAGGATTTGCCCACCACCACCTCTCCTCCACCTCCTACTGTTATAGTCCATGCTCACTCTGCTTCAGGTGCACTGGTTTCATTGCTGTTTTCCTGCTTTTGGCCTGAGACTGTGAACCTGCCTTTATCTTCTTGTAATGTTCTTACTCTGGAAACCTGCATGGAGAGCTCTCTCACTTCTTTTAGTTCTATCCTCAAATATTCTGTTTTCAGTAATCACTAAAAATAAAGTAAAAACTCCCACCACCCCTTCCAGGACATCTGCAAACCCTTTAAATCCAAAGCTCTTGTCATCATTTGCACAATACATAATTACTTGCTTTTTTTTGTTTGTATGTTTCATTTTAGAAAATAATTTCTAAATTAGGATCTTTTTTTTTATCAGTTCTGTTCATATCTATACCCCAAGCACCTAAAACAGCCCTTTAATTGCTAAACAAGTGATGAAGAATATGAAGACAGATAAATCAATCTATAAATTATTTTTTCAATTTCTGCATTTTATTATTTCAGCAATAATCAACAGATAAAATAAAAAATGTATAATGCTCTAACATTTTTTAGAAGAACTTAAAATTATATCAGTATAATAATCAAATGGACAATTTATTGTCCAAATATTCTTTGTAAATTACTCAGAAACATAGATAAAATTTATATATTCAAAATGAAATAATGTGTTAGGGCAATTTTCTGTGGATGAAAACACACATGGAAATTCAATACAATGTGAAAGTTCATTGAGAGCTGTGATGTTCACTGAAGTTGCAGGATCTTAATAAGTGCTATTTAATGACATAGATTGTCAGATTGAAAATTAATTTATATTCTTATCTTACTACTTATATTGTGAGAGATCCTGATCATTGTATCAGGATCTGGTCACTCATCAGGTTTATCATAAACACAGGCAATTAATTTTTCTACCACGAAATTGTATGTAAATGGTGATAACATACATTCATGGGACATATTGAATTTCTTTTAGGAAGACTGTAAATAAACCTGAAGGAGAAGTTTTAGGGGTATGAAGTGAGTGAGCATATTTTCTAGCAAAAATTCATGCTTGCCATAACTCCCTATATGAGAACAAGTTCTTGATGCTCTCAAGTCATTACCAACACATTTTTTTAAAGTCTTTCTATTGTCACCATAATAAGATCCTTAAATAAGTGACTACAGTTGGAAATTAAGGTAGAAAATACATACACTGTTGTGTCTTCTACTACCCCCATAAACTATTGCTTGGAATTCAGCCAGCTATCTGTCTTCTCAAACAATTCCAATCACCAATTTATAAAGATAGGAATTCAGGCCATTAAAAAAAATAGATAAGTTAAAGAAGCAAATTTAATTGCTGATTATTGTTATTTTGGTACTTAAAAATTGGCATGGAGAATAGTGATATTGAATCCAATTAGTCTGCTTAACCATTTTTCTAATCTTTATTATTAGAGAAGTAAAATTTATTTGGACTTTTATAAAAATGGATATTTATGTGTTTTTTGTTCTTCATATTGTTAATATGGTGTATCACATTTATTGATTTATGTATGTATGTTGAACCATCCTTGCATCTCTGTGATGAAGATAAATCCTACTTTATCATGGTGAATTGTGGAGTATACTATAAAGCAAATATGTTTCACAGGGCCTAATTCCCTGTAGTTTCAGGTTTAGCCTAACCTTTTGAAATTACATATAGAAATGTTAAACTTGCAAAAGACAGGAAACTTTCCCCTAGCTAAAGTTTCTGTTGTAACAGGGCCAACCCATGGTTCACTTGGGAGAGTGTGGTGCTGATAAAGTCTCTGTTGTAAGATAAAGAATTGTAACACAGCAAGATAGCTGGCTCAAGGATAGACAAGTTACTTGATTGATATGTAAAAATTCTGGGGAAGCTGCTGTAGGGAGAGAGAATGTTTGCTAGGATCAAGCTTTTGTTGGTGGATTGACTCAACCTTTTGCAAATTGCATTATGGAATGTCACTTTGCTTGTTTCACTGAATGTTACCAGCCTCTATTGTTAAACTATAACTGGCCATAACCCCACCTATGTTTTCTTCCTGTAACTTCCTGGTCTGGATAATAAATGTGGGAAGACATCCTAGATTCATGGTTAATTTCCCAAAAGAAGGAATGCCTTTCTCTTGAGGGTTCTGGGAAATTAACCCCTTTGGGGTCTCTCACTGCTTGGAAGAAATGGACTTTGAGTAATGCTTTCGTGGCTCTGTCACCCAGGGAAAGAAAGGTGACAAATCTGTGTGAGGCAAAGCAACAGTAAATGATTTTGTTAATGTGCTGTCAAATTTGGTTTGCTAGTATTTTGTTGAGGATTTTTTCACCTGTTTTCATCAGGGATATTGGCCTGTAGCTTTTTGTTTTTTTCTTTTTCCTTGTGGCACCCTTATTTGGCTTTCGTATCAGGACAATGCTGGCCTCATAAAATAATTTTGGTAATATTACACCCTTTCAAATTTTTTTGGGAGAGTTTGAGAAGTATTGGTATTAATTCTTCTTTAAATGTTTGGTAGAACTCAGCATAAAGCCATCAGGTCCTGGGCTTTTCTTTGATTGGAGACTTATTACTGATTCAACCTCCTTACTCATTATTGATCTATTCAGATGTTCTATTTATTTCTGATTCAGTCTTGCTATATTGCATATTTCTAGAAATCATCCATTTCTTCTATATGAACCAATTTTTAGTGTTTGGCAGTTTATTGTGGACTCTCATGACTTGTGAATTTCTGTAGTATCAGTTTTAATGTCTCTTCTTTCACTTCTGAATTTTGTTATTTGAGTCTTCTCTCTTTTTTTTCTGTTAGTATTGCTAAAGACTCATCAATTTTGTTTATCTTTTCAAAACACAAACTTTCAGTTTTTTTGATCTTTTCTATGTTTTTTTTAATTTTTACTTTATTTTTCCTGTGATCTTTCATCTCAATAGATGCAAAAACAATTTTGATAAAGTTCAACATCTTTTTATGATAAAAACTCTCAAAAATATGTATAGAGGGAATCTACCTCAATGTAATAAATATCATTTATAACAAGCCAACAGGTAACAGTATATTCCATGGTGAAAAGTTGAAAGCTTTACCTTTAAGATCAGGACAAGACATAATGCCCACTCTCCCTACTTTGGTTTAGCATAGTACTGAGAGTTTTAGCCATAGAAATTAGGCAAGAAAAAGAAATAAAAACATCCAGATAGGAAAGAAAGAAGTTAAATTGTCTCTGTTTGCTGGTGACATGATTTTATATATAGAACACCCTAAATACTTCACCAAAAAAACTATTAAAATTGATAAACAAATTCAGTAAAATTGCAGTTTACTAAGTAAACACACAAAAAATTGGTAGTGTTTCTGGACACTAACAGCAAACTATCACAGAAAGAAATTGAGAAAACAATCAAATTTAAAGTAGCATAAAAAAAAAACAAGAGTTAGGAGTAAATTTAACTGAGAAAGTGAAAGATCTTTACACTGAAAACTGTAAAACACTGATGAAAAAAATTGAACAAGACACACATAAATGGAAAGATATCCCATGTTGATAAACTAGAAGAATCAATATTGTTAAAATGGCCATACTATACAAATTGCAATTCCTATCACAATTCCAATGTCATTTTTCACAGCAATAGAAAAAACAATCCTAAAATTTGTGGAATCAGAAAAGACCCTGAATAGCAAAAGCAATCTTGAGCAAAATGAAGAATGCCAGAGGCATCATACTCCTTGATTTCAAAATATATTATAAAGCTATTATAATTAAAACAACATACTAATGGCATAAAACAGATGTATCAACCAGTGGAAACGATGGAAAGCCCAGATATCAACCCACATGTTTATAGTCAGTTGATTTTTGATAAGGTTGCCAAGAACACACAGTGGAGAAAGAACAATCTTTTCGAAAAATGGTGTTGGGATAACTGTATATCCACATGCAGAAGAATAAAATTGGACCTCTGTCTCACACTACATACAAGTATCAACTTACAAGGGATAAAAGGCTTAAGTGTAAGATTTGAAACTGTAAGGCTACTAGAAAAAAAATGTGGGTAAAAAGCCCACAATACTGGTCTGGGCAATGTTTTCTTGGAAAAGACTCCAAAAACACAGGAAACAAAAGCAAAAATAGACAAATAGTGGGATTACATCAAACTAGTGAGCTTCTGCACAACAAAGGAAACAACAGAGTAAAGAGACAGCCCATGAACTGAGAGAAAATATTTGCAAGCCATACATCTGATAAGGGGTTAATATGTAAAATATATGCAAAACTCAGACAACTCAATATCAAGAAAACAAATAACCCAATTAAAAAATGGGCAAGGCATCTGAACATACATTTCTCAAAAGAAGAAATACAAATAGCTAATAGGTAAATGAAAAATGGTCAACATCTTTAATCATCAGGATAATGCAAATTAAAACCACAATGAGATATCACTTCACACTTGTTAGAACGGCTATCATAAAAAGTATGAATGTTAATAAGTGTTGGTGAGGATGTGGAGAAAAGGGAATCCTTGCAGAGATTTTGGAAAAAAGTATGGTATTACCATATGATTCAGCAATCCCACTTCTAGCTATAAATCCACAGAAATTGATATCAGTATGTCAAAGAGATATCTGCACTCCCATGTGTGTTTTAGTATTATTCACTACATCCAAGACATGAAATCAACCTAAGTGTCCATCAACAAATGAATGGATAATGAAAATGTGGTGTATATATATGATGGAATATTAAACAGACTAAAAAAAGAAGAAAATTCTGTCATTTATGACAAAATAGACAGAACTGGAGGACATTATGCTAAGTAAAATAAGACAGACACAGAAAGACAAATACTGTAAGATCTCATATGTGTAACCTAAAAAAAGTTGATTTTATAGAAACAGAGAGTATAATAGTGATTACCAGAGGATGGTAAGGAAGAAAGAACAATGTGGAAAGACAAAATGTAGACCAAAGAGTACAAAGTTTCAGTTAGACTGGAGGAATAATTTTTAGTAATCTATTGCACTGCATAATTACCACAGTGAATGAAAATATATCGTGTATTCAAAAATTGCTAAAAGAATAGATTTTAACATTCTTTCCACGAAAAAACAAATTGATGAGGTGATGGATATGTTAATTAGCTTGACTGATTCTTTCTATAACGTATACATAGATCAAAACTTCACATTGTGCCTTATAAATATGCACAATTATTTTTTGTCAATTACAAAAATAATTTTTAAAGTAAAAAGTAGATATATTTATTAACATAAATAATATTAATAATAAGAATAAAGTAATATAAACATAAACTGTAAGATAAAATTTATAAATGGTCACAAGTTCATTAATATGACTAAATTTCATTATTTACCTTCATAGTCATAATATTTCTTAAGTCAGATAATAGACAATATTAGTACTTTGTATAAAGAAAAACTAAATCCTAAGAAGATATGTCTTCATGTATAAAAGGTTAAATAAAAAATTCAGATGACGTCTGGGGTATTTCTTATATACTTTTAAATCTATATGCACTTTACTGTTGAACCTTTTATTGCAATGGACTACATAACTAAAGAGCATTTAAGCTTATTTTGCATGAAACTCATATTTTTGAATAAACATATAGCCTACCCACACAGAGACCAAAGACATTTTCATTATCTGGCTAAAGTTATAAAAATTCAGGTTTACAGAAATGTCACTAAGTAGTGAAGCAAGAAAAATGCTTTCATCTATGTTTGGTTCAACTATTCATGAGTTTCTTCAAGTGTATTCTGGAGGAAAGATTCGTAATTTAACTTCAGGACACAAAGCCTTAGTCAGTATATCATATTTCTAGTTCAAAGCATGCAAGTAAACCAAACCAGCAAGGCAAAGTCATTTGATGTTGCTTTGTGTTAGAATCCAGGGAAAATAACTACTTTGATCAATTTGCTGCCTTGAAAATGTCCTCTAGTAGAACTGCTGAAAAGTAGTCTTTGATAAGGATTGTATAGCATATTCTTCTTTGATTAGAATTGCATAGTATATGTATCAATCCTCAACTGAGTTTGGTGCATAGGTTTTTGGAAAGGAAAGCAAGATCAAGTTATCCAATATGTACATACTTTATTAATTTCTATCTTGGTTAAATAAGGAAAGTTCCTTTCTATTTTTAGACTCATGACCACAAAGCAGAAATAACTATGATGTATTTACCAAGATTGTAGAAAAAATATAATATGTGAATATAAATATAAGCATTTAAAAATGAAAGTATGATTTCAACATGTGAAAAAAAAAGTGGATGTTAAATGCCATTGGTCATCCAATATAGTTAGAAAGATATGTTTATATCAAATCAAAGTATGAAGTAATTATCTAGGAGCTTCTTTACAAAGCTGAGGAACATTTAGATGGTTTCGAAAGCAAACTTTTGTGCATATATATATGTTCATCTGCTTATTTCTGCATTTTGTGTTAAGGATATCATTTATCATATGTTCGTTGTTTTCCAGGTAGATACTTTTTGGTAATTATCAAAAAACTTAAGAAGTAGATAGGATTATTCTAATTTTACAAATGAGAGAAATGATTTTCAAAGACTCAAGAGGATAGTCTCAAAGCTAGCAAGTGACTGCTGAAATTTGAGCCTTGAACGGCTTGGCACAAATGCACAAATTATATTACATAAAATTTTATTACTTTTCAACACATAGGCACCCTCCCACCCCTTAAAAAAAACAAATATATGTAATGATGTGAAAAATTGTATGATGCTTAGGGGTAACACCAGCCAGTGCATCTTATTTAAACTGTAAGTTTTATCTAATGGAATTATCCAAAGTCATTGTGTGCAATTCTACATGTATAAGACACTTCTACCATGTTAAGAGCAGGAGTAAGGAACTACGTTGGTTGGAATTTTGTTATAAAAAAACAAAATAATGTGAGTAACCAAACCAGTTCCTGGTAATTTTCTGAATGTCCGTAAACAATGATGTCCAAGTACCGAGAATTTTTGTCTTTTTCCCATTTTGCTCTTATGACCGTTATCCAACATCCAAATATGTATATATTCTTGAAAAACACAAAGTCAAATACTTCATACACAATGTACAGCTAATTTTCATAAACAAAAATAATGTTTTCAAACAATACACTGATTGTGTCTAGAAAAAACTGATTCTTTACTGTTTGTATAAAATTGCGCTTTTAGTATAGAAGTAAAATGTGATCTTTTAAAACTATCTGTTATTATTAAAATTCAGATCAATTATACCTGTGGCTCCTTAAAATATCTTCTTATATCATAATAATACAATCCAGTCAGTTATTCAGTATATTTGAGAAAAATAATTGTATTTGAAAAGTAAAAATACAAATATCATTTCAGAAAGTGTTCAAAATGAAAGAGTAATATGTGAATTTACATCCGTCAATACAATTTTATTCACTTTTTCTTTTTAATGTGGACTAATAACTACCTTTGGCTATGTAAAAATTTTTGTAATTTATTTAAAGAAAGACTCAAAATGTAAAAAAGATGTTAGGCATACTTCCTAGGGTGTTAGTTGATGTAAAAATTTTTGTAATTTATTTAAAGAAAGACTCAAAATGTAAAAAAGATGTTAGGCATACTTCCTAGGGTGTTAGCTGGAGAATATTTTACTGGAGAGTAATTATCATAACATCTATTGACAGAGTTTTTGAAAATTGGTGTATTAATTAATATTTATCCTATTTATTTAAAGAAAGACTCAAAATGTAAAAAAGATGTTAGGCATACTTCCTAGGGTGTTAGTTGGAGAATATTTTACTGGAGAGTAATTATCATACATCTATTGACAGAGTTTTTGAAAATTGGTGTATTAATTAATATTTATCCTTATATGACTTATCTTAAGAGGAATAAAAGCATCAGTAGTATATAAGCTGTATAAAAAATCAACTAGATTATCTAGTTCTTTCAATAAATCTGAGGAATCTTTGGAAAACTATTGTTTATAAAATTAAAGTCACTATTTATCACAAGAAATTAACAAACAAGCCTCTAGAAAGTTTCTTCAACACTTTTACTTTAAAATATACATTTCTCCATTCAATGTTAAATTGTTTGGATGTAAAAAATTATTAAATCAATATTTTTCCAAAGTGTATATCACCCTTTTATTTATTTTAACTCATTCCTTGTCTTTATAATGAAACACAGTGAGGAAGCAAGTGAAAACAGTTGAAAAGAATACAGTTGGGTATTCATGATTTTAAATAGACAATAAATTTTCCTATTGGAAAAAATCAGAAAGATCTTTATAAAAAGAAAATTGGAAGAATCAAAGGTATCTGACTTAGTGCTGCAGATGAATCTGAAAACATTGCAAAATTTTTTAGTCATTTTTTAATTGATATTTTACCATTTAATGTAATTAGTATATTAATAATAAAGTTTATTTTTGGACTTAATTCACTCCAAAGACACACATTTGTCTTATTTTATTGACTTTTTAAAGTCCTAGGTTAGTCTGAACCCAGTGGGCAAATGTAACATTTAATAGAGGATTGCTGTATGTATGAAAACTGGTGAGTTCTATTTTGCCAGTGTGAAGAAAATTTTAAGAGATCATACTACCTAAACAGAGAGATACCATCTGCACGTATGCTTAGAGTTAATTTTTGGAATTATTGAAAAATAATTATGTGTAAAATTCAAATAAGTTAATAATTCCAGTAAAATTTAACTGTTAACATATTTTCAACAAGATGAAGCTCTATTCAATAAATACTAAACTTTGGGTGTTCCGAAGCTCTAATTATAACTCATTGTTTAGCTCTCTAAAATAGAAACAAAGTAATTTAACTTTCCTAGATTTCAATTCACAAATATTTAAAATCAAATATTTAGATGAAAATTTTCAGTTTGAAAATATTTTCAAAACAGCAATAACCTCCTCAAGTACCTTCTTGTTTCTTCTATGATGTTCTAGTGTCTCTTCCCCCATTTGACTACGCACATAATTCTTTTTATGTAACACATTTTATGACTGCAAGATAAACTTTGAGATTCCTATCATTTCTACCCATATCGATGCATATTCATGTAAACCTCTGCACTTATATTTACAGAGCAGTAAACCTGGATTTCACTATCTCATGAGTACAGCTTCAGGCCAAAATCCTATGTGTGACCCTTCAAGCCCAACCACATGCAGTTACAAGATTTTGCCTGCCATTCCTTGTAGGGAAAGCTGCAAACTCCATAGTGATGCCTTGTGCAGACAGTGCATTACAGTTTTCAGGACAGAATTTTAGTTAAAGATGCAGGCCCACTGGGCCAGTATGCTCAAATACATAGCAATATCTCAATCCAGGTACCTCCATTTAGAGGGCTCTTTATTGGCAGCCTTGGCTGAGGCACCTTTTCTGGCTTTAACTCAGTACTTTTGCACTACTAACCCTTCCCCCTGTACTTCTTTTTGTCCCCCAGGTCCATAAAACGTCAAAGATTTTGGTTTGGGCCTCCTTGGCAGTAAGATAATTCTACCTATCTCTGTGGCATCATGTGACCCTTACTTGGTACTGTAATGTAGGAAAACATGGAACACTGGGGAGATGGCACCTTTTATTCTTGGCTAGTGAATAAAGTCTTGTTTGTTATTGCAATTTGGCTCGTTGTCCTAATTAACCACCTTGGCACTTGGAAGTTTAGCAAGTGTATGAGCAAATGCATTTCACTTGTAAACAACATTATGGAAAAGACATTATTATTATTGTCATTTTACATATGAAGTAATCACAGCAGAGAAAATTGCTTTTGTTCAGATTTACATATTGATTAACTGGACAAGTTAAATTTTGACTTGATGTCTTTCTCTAAGCATTTTCTTTCTCCCCTTCATACTTTGTTGTTTAAAGTCTGTTGGTGCTATTAATGTAAAGTTTCCATGAGACTTTTAATTTACAGTTGTACTCAGAGGCAATTATAATTAATACTATCTTTAACACTATCTTTCCTTTCTAGGAATGTATAAATATGCATGTGTGTGTATATATATATATACACACACACACATTTACACACACACACACATATATACACATATAAAATCCTTTTGCAATTTGCTTCTTTTTACTAAAATATTTTGACATATTTCACATCTATACTTATCTATTTATATTGTTTTTAACGAATTCATAGCAGTCCTTTGCACAAGTACATCATACTATATTTAACCAACTATTTTTATGCCTAGTTAAGTTTACATTAAAACATTTTTTTTTTCACTCAGAACTTTTTGCTTTGCAAAAGTTAATATTTGGGCATATATATTGATACACTCTTATAAACCAAATCGTGGCCTCCCAAGATGCACACGTTGAGGTTCTAACCCCCAGTACCTCAGAATGTGACCTTATTTGGCACTAAGATCTGTACACAGGTAATCAAGTTAAAGTGAGGTCATTAGGGTAGGCCCTAATCTAATATGACTAGTATTCTTACAAAATGGGAAAATTTGAATACAGAGGCAGGCATGGAGGAAAGACAATTTGAAGAATGTGAAGAGACACAGGGAGAAGAGAGCCATTTTAGCTAAGTAGAAAGGCCCAAAACACATCCCTTCCCCAGCCTTCAAAAGGAACCAACCCTGCCAACACCTGAATCTCATACTTGCAGCCTCCAAACTGAGAATAAATTTCTGTTGTTTAACCACTCTGTGGTACTTTGTAATAGCAGCCCTAGCAAATGAATACATATATTCTTTCAAGTAATTATGTTGAGTCAAATTATAGATTTCTTACAAACTTTGTTACATAATGCCAAATTGTTCTCTGAAAAGTGTATGCCAATTTATATTACCTGTAATAGTTTTAATATTGGAAAAGTATTTTTTAAAAACATTCTAATATTTTTTATATATGAAAAGTGCTAAGTGCTTCTTAGTCTAGAGGAAAACTGGTAAATATGGGTAACAACATGCCTCTGGAACGTTGTTCTGTTCAATTTGTGGCTTGTAAAGGGATATGCTTTGTTTAAATGACTACTTAAACAGTACAGTTTAAAGTAGGTGTGGAAAGATTTGAATCATCATATGGAATTTGGTTTATTTTAAAGCAATCTCAAGCCTAAATTACAGAATAAATTTCAGAAGTTTTCCTATATGCCCACTTATATATATAAGTATATAATCAATAGCTGGCATACAGTGGGTACAAGAATATTGGATGGATGAACGAAATGGATGAATGGATGGACTGTATTTGTGTTTAAAGACACTGTGAAAATCCACTCAGTGTTCTCAGTACACAAAACGGTAAACCTGATTCAGAGACTTCAAAACATTCTGAGCTTGAAGCTACAGGGGAAAAAAGAGCAAACTTGATTTTTTTTCCCAAGGATTTACAAGGTTTTAGATTTCTCTTGACAGGTGCATTGAAGTCATTCCCCATTGATAAAGGACCCTGAGATCAATGAACTGGCAGGTTTGAGAACTGTAAAGCTTTTGAGTAGAAATAAAGTCATTTTCTTTTTAAGAAGATTTCCATAGTATTTTCAACTGAATCATGCTTAAGGTTCTGTGACTTTCTCTTAAGTCAGACTTGGAATGCCTTTGAGTTATCCAGTTTCTGCCCTTTTGGTGTAGCTCATTTTAAAGAGGAATAGATGAAGCTGAAAATGATTTATATTCATCAACATGTCACACTTTTTCTGTAATTTTTAAGCAAGTTCATGAGAATTCTAGAACTTTCCGTAAGTATGTGGTTATAGTTACCAATTTTTAAACAGTCGTTAAGTCTACATTGTTCTCTCTTCCACTTGAATGAAAACATGTGAACAGGTGTATTTTAAATTTATTTTATTTAGACTATGCACTTTGCTCCTGACATGTACTAAATGCTCAGTAATTATTTATTGGATAAATTAAGAAATGAAATTAGCTGACAGTGATAACCAGTGATAAAACCTTAGATTTCACGTTATAATGCTTTGCTGAACAACCTTATCCCATAATTGAAAAATATTCTTCAAGTTGTTATATATGTGAACTGACATTTTAAATATCTAATTTGCCAAGCAATTATTTCCTTTGGACCTTCCACATGTATGTAAATACCTGCCCGTTCTCACCACCTTCATTGTTACCAAGGTAAACAAAGCTTCTAACATCTCTTAAGTAGATAATTACTATTATCTCTTAACTCATCTTCCCAATTTGGCCTTTGCTTCTGTATTAGTCCATTTCTGTTGAGTGTAACAAATACCTGAAAATGAGTAATTTATAAAGGAAACAAAATTTATTGCTTACAGTTTCTGAGGCTGGGAAGTCCAAAGTCCATCTGTTGGTGGCAACAGTGATTGAGGGGTCTCACATGGCAAGAAGGTGGAAGAGGAGAGAGCAGAGAGACTCTCCTCTTCTTTCAAAGCCCTCAGAACCATGCCCCTGACCACTGTTTTTAATCCTTTCACTACTGCATAGTCCTACAATCTAATCACCTCTTCAAGGCTCCACCTTTCAATTACCATAATAGGATTTCCCACCTTCTTAACAGTCACAGTGGAGGCCAAGTTTGTAATACATAGAACTTTGCGGACATGATTCAACCTTCAGTGAGTTTTGAGGGGACATGATTCAATACTCTATGGCTTCCCTTCAGTCTGTTCCCAGCCAGCAACCTGAATGATTCCCTTAAACTTAGTGAACGTATTACTCTGCATAGCATTCTGCAGTGAATTTGCATTTTACTGAAAAAAGCCAAACTCCTGACAACAGCTTACAAGGCTCAGATGGTAGATCCCTTGTTTCATGTCTGACCTCTTTTTCCACTATTCTCAGTCCGCTTTAGCCTCACTGACCTCCTGGCTGTCCATTTAATTCTTCAGGCAAACAGTCATTATAGGGCATTTTCGATTGTTATTTATACCTGCAAGCCCCTCCCTCCACGCGCCCCCACGGAGTTCTGTGCCTGCTGCCTCATGTCCTGCAGAACATTGCTCTTGCCGCTATTCCTGACCACCCTTTCTAAAATTACAATCCCACTTACTCCCAGGACTCCCTATCTCCCAGCCCGGCTTTATTATCTGTACATACATCAGTAATAACATACTGGGCATTTATGTATCTTGTTTATTATTTATCTCACCATTAGACGATAAGCTCCATAAGGCAGAAACTTTTATTTTGCTCATTGCTGTATCTGCTCTACCCACAATAGTGTCTGCACACACATGCATCCACATCATGCCCAAGAATCATTTGCAGAACAAAGAAGTAAATCAATCTTCACAGAACTTAGTTCTCATCATGAAGAACTTGTGTTTCTTACATACCTTCTGAATTTTTAAACACTCAGTGAAATATCACGTCCTCAGGGACCTTCCCTTGCCACGTTATTTATAATTCCAACAACCACTGTAGTAACCATAGATTGCTTTATTCAAACAGTTATTACTATGTAAATTATTTTCTTCATAAAACTGTTTTCTTTTGTTTTCCTTTACTCTGTACAACAATGTCAGCTGCATTGGAATAAAGGCAGTAGGTCTCCTTCGTCTCTGTCCCCAGTACCTAGAACACTGATAGAGAAATGATAGCTAATCAAGAAACAGTTCTTGCATATGTGAATGAGCTGTCTATATACATGCACAATCAAAAGCTAAATGAAAAAATGTAGTTTTTGAACTGCTGTGCGATACGGATAAATAGCTAACACACTTAACTATTTTTATTAATCACTAAAATTCAAATTACTGTCATAGCAAAATGATTTCTGATTACATGACCCATTATTAAAAAAAACCTGCAGATGTCTCCACCAGAACTTACTTTAAAATTTAATATTTATTATTAATCTGCAATCTCTCATTATGACCATTATGATATACTATCATCCATTTATATTTTGAATAGTTACTATTTTATTATCTAATTTTTGGAAAGTTAAGAAATGTGAGAATGATTTTCTCATATGTAAAGATATTAATTGACATATGTAAATACAATGCGATGAGGTGGTAATAAGTGTGCCGTAGGAGAATTCTGTAGCATTTTAGGAACATTGCATATATGTATTTAGAAATCAAATTGAAAGTAAGGGATATTTAGAGAGGTCTGCAATCTAGCATCCTTTTCTCTTACGAGCTCATCTGGGTATGACCACCAATTCAGATTTCCTTAGCCCTTAATCCCAAATTAAGGTCCTGTTCCACATTTGCATGAGCAAAAGCTCTCCAGGTATTCAAGAAAACAAAAGAGGTCACATTTTAGTAGGACACAGCATCCCTTGATAGTCTCTTTAGCAGTGTTCATCTTCCTTTGAAGGCAATGGAGGATTTCAATCATATTTCTTATTCCTCCCATATGATGTTCTGGTTTAGTTATTTTGGAAAGTAGGGAGTTACTAAAGCAATGTTCTGTAAGTATATAAAAGAGAAGGCTGTCAAATATGAATTTTACCTTTTAAATATATATTAACCAAGAACATTAGAACTCTATTTCCTTTAAATGTTTTTAGATGAGTTACTAAAGCAATGTTCTGTAAGTATATAAAAGAGAAGGCTGTCAAATATGAATTTTACGTTTTAAATATATATTAACCAAGAACATTAGAACTCTATTTCCTTTAAATGTTTTTAGATTTTTTTTTCCTGATTGATCTGAAATCATTTGACATTAATATTGAGTTGATTTAGTAGCTGTAATGTTAAATAAAATAGACATTAAAAGTATAACACTTTCTCAAAGATTTTAGAGATTTTAATATATTTAAAGAAAAACTAATATCAAGTATTTTAAATCAAAACTGGAAAGAAATATTCCATATATACTTTTATTATTCAATGAAACTTGTATTCTTTTACTCCAGTTTATCTGTACCACTTACTTACACTTACTGAACTTATTTTTTTTTTTAAATTGTGTTTTCTGTTTTCAATTAAGTTACCTGAATTTGCACAGTAGCTCTTTTTCTCTTGCCTTTGTATCTGAGCATATTGAAGTGTGGTTCAGGTTTAAGAGAGAACAATGTTTTCCACTGGTATCCTATTAAAATATTCCTGTCAAGAAAACTTAATGTAGGGGTAATAAAGATAAAGTGTCCTGGATAAGAGTAAGTATAAAATGGTTGTAAGAGACTTATTCACATAGATATTGTTAACATTTTAAAATTTAATAAAAAATAGAAAACTTAGTCATATCAATAAAATATATTATGAAAGTCATGCATAAAGATTTTCATGTAATTTGATCTTTATATAAAAAGAAGAAAATTAACTTTTTAATGTAACCCCCAGTGTGTTGACCATAAATATTGAGTAAAAATACTTATCATGGCTTATATATAGCATTGAAAATAAAAACAAAGAACAAATAATTGTATATATAATAGTGCACAAAATGTAAAAATCTATAGTATTTAAATGTTTCAAGAAGTCGTTCCAGTTGGAAAGGGGGAAGCATGACTACAAGTAGAATGGTCATGAGCCAAATGTCTACATAGCCTGGGTCAGCCAAATGTCTACGTAGTGAAGCCACCATGTAATATATGGATATGTGCTGTGAGTGATGGGAACTCTACAGCGTTTACCTTTTCCTGGGATTAAGGCAGAAACTGGTGCTCAGGCCCTGTCAATTGTTCACTTATGAAGATGCATGTCCAATATAGCCAGAATCTATGATTTTCCAGTAAAATCTAGAAATCTTAATTAAGCATAATGCCCAAATTGTTAAATGTTAGTTTCTAGGTCAGTTTGTAAAAAAAAATGTTAGATTCTAGGTTTAAAAAAAAAAAAAAAATCCAGTGGGAAGCCAATCCTCTGCACAGAAATACCTTTTGAAAGAAAATAAGGGGGACATCTGTATGTCATTTTAATGGTCTGTGATGGAGTATAGCTCAGGAAATAAATTTAGATAAGTAGGGTGAGTTTTTAGGTATTCGGAACTGAAATCTTTTCACTTGTATGAAATGCTCTCTTATCATCTCCAGACAAACAAATTCAAATAATTCTTTAAGTCCTTTTAACAACAGAAGGTCAGAACTTGAAAGCTGGGTTTGATAGCTAGGGGGTAACAATAAAGCATCATAAATGTGAAAAGGTTGCACAGATATCCAACACCATGCTTTGAAACAAGTCTAAAAACTCTGTACTTGTATTGCAATTTTATTAGACTTGTAACAAAATTAATTTTAATTACAATATTTTTCTCATACTTTTTAAAACACTTTATGTTTTCAAAACATGGACCACATTATTAAATCTGAATTTATTGTTCTGGGCCTATATTAACTTTCCAATACAACAACACAATTTTATTTAAATATTCTACAAAAAATTATTTAAATAGATGATTACATAATTATTTATTTAGAATCTTAATTTTCAAACATAAGTGGAGTCATTAGGGCTTCATGCAAATTGTTTGAGGGGCAGCTGGGGAGATAAAAGAAAGTGTAAGCAGAGGGACTCCAGATCCTTATCCTATTCGCACCTGTGTAGTTTGAAAACACTGGTTTCCAATTATTTGATTCTTATCTCTAATTTTCAAATTTTTAAATTTCTAATTTTAATTCTAATCTACTTATTATTTGTTCGTTTGTTGAGCATCATCATTTTTGAAGGAGTATTCAGAGAACAGAAACAACTCTTGTAAAAAATTACAACAGAAATTGACTAAAAGTTCAATAGAAAGGTTGAAAGATAAAAGTATTTGCTCCACAGAAAGTAGCAAAATAAATAAGTTTGTAATATACAAAAGAGACTCCCTTGTTGGAAGTAAATAAATAATACCTAAAGCTGCAAAACTGAAAAAAGGTGCAATAGGAGATTTTCATTTATTATTATATAGCTGAATGGGGATAAACAATAAACAAATCTGATGAAAAATTTGAAATGGTTTTCTCTGGAGAGGTGGAAATAGGCTAGGTAGTACTGTGTGTGTGTGTGTGTGTGTGTGTGTGTGTGTGTGTGTGTGTGTGTGTGTGTGTTTAAGAATCCATGTGGAATTATTTAATTTAGAAACACTCTTCTTGGGCTGACCCCGTGGCTCACTCAGGAGAGTGTGGTGCTGGGAGTGCCGAGGTGTTCGGATCCTATATAGGGATGGCTGGTGAGCTCACTGGCGGAGTGCGGTGTGGGCAACACCAAGCCAATGGTTGCCATCCCCTTACCGGTCACACACAAAAAAAACCCCAGAAACACTCTTCTTAAAACTAGACCCTTAAAAATAAAGAAATGTAAACAAATGCAAAAAAAAGGTAGGTCTAGAACTATCAATATCAGAATGATATTCATTCATCCTCCTAATAGTTTTATAATATTTATTGCATATTTATGGTATGCCAGGCACTATTTTGGGTTTTGTAGAAACAAACAAGCAAACAAAGAACAACCTTGCAATCATGGAACTTATTATCTAGGGGAGAAAAGACAAACAATACATAAATAGATAAAACACATTGCATTTTAGTGAAGGTAAGTGGACTGAAAGGAACCGAAGCAGAGGTGAGAGACAAAGTGTAGGCCAAGACTACAGTCAAGCAGTTTGTGATTTTTCACAGTACTTTCTCACATTAACAGAACTTCCCCTTCTTATATGTAGCTTATCTCTACCTGTATGCTTTTCTGACTACTAATGTGACCAACCCCTGCTGTGTATTTTCTTTATATACAATTCCTTCTGCTTCTTCAAATCTGGTTTATCAATGTTTCAGCTTTGTGTTCCTCCTGTTATTTTTTTCTACTGGCATTAAAGGTTTAATTTCTGATGCTAACTGTAAGGATACCGTGGGCACTCAGCGGAGGGGGAGGGGGAAAGCATTCTCTGGCAAGATGGCGCCCTTCCAGGTTCTTCTCCGCAGTAAAAGCCCGCCGGTGCCAAAACCTCAACCAGTCACAGGTCAGGGCTCACTTCCTGCCCAGCCCCGTCCAATCATCTACCGCCCTGTCCACCCCCTATCCAAACCCAGAATGCAGCTCCCTATAAATGTACGCGCAGTCCTTGAATAAAGTAGAACTTCTCTGGCAAACTGTCAGCTTGGGTCCTGTCATCTTATCAGCTCGGGTCATTGCGCCCTTTCACTAACTATGCATCATTATTCATATATACTCATTCAAAATTTTGAAGAGTATGATTCAAAAATGTCCCTGCCAGTCATTCTTCTGGCAATGCTGTTTGAACCAGGCTTCTTCAAGCTGCCCAAGAAGGGAATGCATGTAATAGTCAAATAGGGTCTCAGAAGAAAAGGCTGTCACAGTAGAAAATGTTATGTTTGGAGTACAACACAGGTCTTGATGAAGGGATAAACTTACATTTTTATCTGACTCTGGGTTCTGATGTTTTGTATTAAAAAGAAAAATTAAACCATTTGTGAGCATAATATTAGGAGATCTTGATTGCAGGATTTTCTTACATAGAGTCCGTTCTATATAAATTGTTACAACTATATTTTCACTTATACATTGTTTGAATTAAAATTAATTTCCCCCTTTTCTTCACTTTTTCTATTTTTCTTCCAATTTGTCTCTTTCATCTATCAATCTATCTACTATCTCTTCTTTGCTTCTTGATCCCTTTTTTAAAAATCTTATACTAAAAAGAGGTAATTTTACAAAATTACATATTTACCTGATGACTGAATGCAGCATTGCTCAAAATACTTAATAAGAGTCTCACATTGTAAGAGTCCATGGTATCTTTTAAAATGAATATTCTAGAATCTGGATAGATGAGTGTTACTTGAAAGCAGCCTAATCTAATTACTTAAATTAACATTTATTTTCTTAATACTTCACCCTATTTTTGCAGTAAGAATCTTTCCCTTCAAAACAAGTTTTAATAAATATCAACTAGTAAGAGTGTGGACGTGGCCCTGCTGGAATAAATCATGGTAAATTCACCCAAAATGCTACCAGTTTTCTCCTCAAATAATTTTCCCAGAAAGTGTTTCAACTATTTTAAGTGTATTTTATGAAAACATATTTTCACAGCTACATTGTGTTAGAAGTGAACCAATTTTATGTAAATGAACACTCTGCATTCTGCAGATAAAACATGCTAATTTTCACAATTTCAGACATCTGTGACAGAATTTCTAAACTACCCGACTGGATTAAGCTGACAAATGTGAAAAAGTAATACACGGTTAGTCACCTTTTAATTCTTACATTTCCATTAAACTACCACTTCAAAGGACAAGGGTAATTTCACACTTTCAAAGTTTTAAATAGCTTTTATTTCAACTTAAACAAAATATACCAAAATTGAAACACAGTTATAATGATTGTTTTTTTCTTTTTTATGACTTGTATTTTATAATATATTGAATAATATATCTTGCTCCTCCCAAATAACTAACACTCATACAGTTCTGTGAATATTATTATCTTGTAACTCTTTATTTCCTAGATTTTCTGTGTTAAAAATGTGTGCATCTCGGAGCAGATCTTCACTACTATACATATAAGCTGGCCCCTAAAAATTGTTATTATTGTACAATGCCTATCTGCATAAAATCTCCATATTTGAATGGCAACTCATAGTACATGCTCAAGTCATAGAATAGTAAGAATATTCACATGTTTATACAACCTAATATGACCCAGGCCTTTATCTACATGTTTTCCGTATATGAACTCATTTAACCCTCACTACCACCCTATGAGGTAGTTCCTATTAATTACACAATCATCTTACAGAATAGGAAACTGAGAAACAAAGTTTATTTATGTAACTTTACCAAGGTCACCCAACTAGTACATGTGCCAAGGTTCAAAAGCAGACAGTCTGCCTTCAAAGTCTTTAAATGTAGATGCTATAGGAAAACTAAATGACAGAAGTTTTTGGAAACAAGTTTCAGATTTCAGCTCAGATCTTGCAGTTCTCTGATGCATTTGAATTTTAAAATTATAAATGCTTTGGGTAATATTAACTTTTTCTTTTACACGTGACATTTGAAGTATCATTATGTATGTGACTTAACAGAAAATTATTTCCCTTTAATAACATCTCTCAAATATTATAGTGAAAGTCAATGCCAAAATAGATTTGAAATGTTTGCCTTCCATATCACTTATGATGATTTGTGCCATTTGGTATGCTGAAGCTTAAAAGGAAATTGAATTCTATCTGCAGAAATTATATTCCATTAAGTACAAAATTCTTTCCTTTCCTTTAAGTAATTGTCAATATATATTTTAAGCCAATCACTAATTTTCATTTTGCAAACTCTTGCACACATGGCTGCTTGAATAACGACTAAATTTCATGCTTTCCACTTAGTGATGAAAGAGTGAGAAGTTGTGACATGTGGCTCTCTTGCTCCTAAGGTGACCCTGGAGAGACTCTAGAATTGGCAGGGTTGCATGGATTTGGGGAAGTAAAAAAAGTACTCTGTGAGTGTGATCATTAATTTTAGGTATCTGCTTGACTAGATTAAGGAATACATAGAAACCTAGTAAAGCGTTATTTTGGGGTGTGTCCATGGGGGTGTTTCTGGAAAAGATTACCAGGTGGGCATGTGTAGACTGGGTGGGAAAGATCCATCCCCAGTATGGGTGGGCATTATCTAATCCACTGGGAGCCCAGAGAAAACAAAAACAGACGAAAGGGCCAATCTCTCACTCTATTCTGCTGGAGCTGGGATACACTCTTTTCTTCTGTCTGTGGACATCTGAACTCAAGACTCTTCAGCCTTTGGGTTCTAGGACGTACAACAGCAGCAGCCTCAGCTCTCAGAACTTTGGCTTCGGACGGAGAATTACACCATTGGCTTCCCAGCTTCCGAGGCTTCTGAATGTGAACTAAAGCAAGTTACCAGCATCCAGCTGGCAAACAGCCTATTGTGGGATGCCTCAGCCTTCATAATGAGCCAATTTCCCTAATAAATCCCCTCTCATATATTTATATACATATCCTATTGGTTCTGTCTCTCTGGAGAACCTTGAGTAACACAGTGAGTATGTGAAGGCTAATGACTGTAGAGCCTCATAGCCAGTCATATCAGCAAAAAATAGCTAATTTTTGGAATTACAGGAACTTTAAGAACCAGATAAATCTCTGGTGCCTTTAAATTATCTGTGGTAGAAAGAACTACATCAAGGAAATCAGCAAACACTGCAAATTAAGACTTTAAAAATATATATGTATTTATTTATTTACTATTTTTATGAATATTCATGAGATACAAAGCTGATTGTCACGTGCCCAAGATGTGAAAGCCAGATACATACTGGCAGCATGCCCATTACCTCAAACTATGTTTGTACCAAATGTCCCCCACCCAATTATCCCCAACCTCCCTCCCCCTCCTCCTTGCCCCCCCATTCCACATTTTATCCCAAGGTATGTTCTCTCCCTCTACAAGTCCAATGCACCACTATGTTCTTTCTTTCCTTCCTTCTTTCTTTCTTAGCTCCCACTTATGAGTGAGCACATGCGGTATTTATCTCTCTGTGCTTTGCTTATTTCACTCAACATAAGTTTTCCAGCCTCATCCATGTTGTTGCAAATGGGAGAATTTCATTCTTTTTTATAGCAGAGTAGTATTCCATGGTGTCTATATACCATAGTTTCCTTATCCAATCATCCATCGATAGACATTTAGGTTGGTTCCATGGCTTGGCTATTGTGAACAGAGTTGCGATGAATATGGGAGTGCAGGTATCCGTCTGACATGGTGATTTCCCTTCCTCTGTGTATATATCCAGAAGTGGGATTGCAAGATTGTATGGAAGAACTATCTGTAGTTGTTTGAGGAAACTCCATGCTGTTTTCCTAATTGTACTAATTTATAGTCCTACAAACAGTGCAGGAATGTTCCCTTCTCTCCACACCCTCACCAGCATTTGTTACTCACTGTCTTTTTGATTATAGCCAGTGTCCCTGAGGTGAGATGATATCTTGATGTAGTTTTAATTTGCATTTCCCTGATGACTAGTGATGTTGAGCATTTTTCATGTATCTATTGGCCATTTGTATGTCTTCCTTTGAAAAACGTCTATTCAGCTTCTTTGCCCATTTTTTATTTATTTTTATTTTTTAACTGTGTAATTGCTTGAGTTCCTTGTACATTATGGATATAATCCCTTGTCGGATGCACAGTTAGCAAAAATTTTCTCCCACTCTGTACGTTGTCATTTCACTCTGTTGATTGTTTCCTTTGCTGTGAAGAAGCTTTTTAGTTTGATAGTCCTATTCGTTTATTTTTTCTTTTGCTGCCTGTGCTTTCGGGCTCATGTTCATAAAGTCTGTGCCCATTGTTAAACATTTCCTAGCACTTTGCTGAGTAGAGAACTGTCTGAAGCTTCAGAATGAAGAGAGATGGGTGTCAATGCCTTCCAGCTAAAACTGCCAAGAACACACCTGTAGTTGGACAAGTTGGACAACTTCAGCAAGAGAACACACACTTTGGCAGGCCAGAAGTCATCTCAGTGCAAGAGTGTTAGAAAGGAGTTAGCATAAGACTTGAGTTTGTGTTAGATGATCTAGGGGAGAGCATAAGGAAGAGGTGCTTTGCTCTGGATTGGATGTTGTAAGGGGGTAGAGGTTATCATATGATTGGGACCTTAATAAATCTTATCTAGAAGGAGGGAAAACTTGATTGACGCTGTAGCTGAGTTTGGTAAAGGACCAGCAGTCACTTATATTACCTGGGAGAGGGGGCTATTCATTATTTTGTGGTCTGGACAATGTCCCTATTTTGTTTGTGTTCAAACATTATTATGAAATGGTCTTGTCTTTGTGTTGCTCCGTCATAGTCAACAGTGGACTTATCTGATGCTACTGTTCTCTGATATTATTTATATCAACTGGAAAAGATCAAGGCCTAGCTGATAGTCCAGGCCAGCTCCTGGGTGATGGAGGCTGCTTTTGTCTTTCACAAAGTGGTTAAGTGTCTAAGTCCCATACCAGCCTTTTCCCTGTCCCTTGAGAAAATAATTTTCTGCCCCCTCACCACAGAAATTCAGTAGCAGCAGTATTAGTCTTTGTTCCAAAGTGGAGATAATATCAGGTCAGCACAAAAGTCCTCTTGCAGTGAGTAGGAAAAGTCTACAAGCGCCCACTCTTTTAACCCCAGGAACTGGTGATAACCTGGAGAGGCTGCCTCTTGAAAAGCAGCTGCTGCTTCTACAGAGTTTAAAAGCAAAACTCTGATTAATTTCCTGAATGAGAGCCAGTCAGGGTGGGAATGAGCAACAATGTTTCTTTCCTCCCCAGCCATTGAGTTAATCTGTGGAGACAGTGATTTTAATCACAGAGGTGACAGGCACCCCATGGGAACACATTCACATCCAAATTAACTAGAGAAATACTACTACTGCAAAAGAAAGATGACAAAGTATAGCAAATTAATTCACTCAACTAATATTTATTTAATGCTTGCTACATCCATACCAAAAACTTTTCTAGGTGCCAAAGAATACATGAGTTGAATGCATCAGTTTTTGTTTCTCTTGGTTTTTTTTTAAAGAAAAAAAAAATCCATCCTTATGGACCATACATTCTAGTAGTGTGAGGAAAACAGTAAATATAAAATAAGCACATTTGTTTTTGGAGATGATAAGTACCATAGAAAAACAAAACAGGGTAAAGAACATCAGGAGAGTGAAAATTGCAGTTTTAAATGGATTGGTCATTGTATGCTACACTGTGAGGGAGATTCTTGAGTAACGATTTAAATGAGGAGGGTATGAAGGAATACAATTTCACAGATAAAAATGATTTTAGGTATTAGAGAAAGCCAGTGTAAATGCTCAGCAGGCAGCATGTCTGCCTTGCTTGGGAGTGTATTCGTTTCCTAGGACTGTTGTAACAGATTATCACAAACAGGGTGAATTAAGACAACAGAAATTTATTGTCGCAGTCCTGGAGGGAAGTAGTCCAAAATCAGCGTCAGCAAAGCCAAACTCTCTCTGGAGGCTCTAAGGGGATGATAATCTGTTTCTTGCCTGTTACAAATTCTGGTGACTTCAGGAGTTCCTTGGCTTGTGGCTGCCTTACTCCAATCTCTGCCTCTATCTTCACATGGCTCCTCTTCTATCTTTATAAGGACATCTGTCATTGGAGATCCGTTGACCTGGATAATGTGGGATTATCTCATCTTGAGATCCTTAATGGTATCTGCAAAGATGTTTTTTAAAAATAAGGTCATTTTCACAGATTCCAGGATATGTATATATTTTTGGAGGGTCACATTCAACCCGCTATAGGGAGTAATTTGTAGGCCAATATGGCTGAGTCTGTGTGAGCAAAGTACAGCACACTAGAAAATGAGTTCAAAAACCATGGAGGGATTTGCTATATATTTTTGGAGGGTCACATTCAACCCGCTATAGGGAGTAATTTGTAGGCCAATATGGCCGAGTCTGTGTGAGCAAAGTACAGCATACTAGAAAATGAGTTCAAAAACCATGGAGGGATTTGTAAGGCTTCATAGGCAATTGTCAGAATTTGGTGGTTTCCTCTGAGAGAAATAGGGAATCCTTTAATATTAACCTGATTTATACTTTTCATATTCTCTCTTAGGCCATGATGTCAGGAACAGACTGATAGAGGAAATGGTACAAACAGGGACAAGATTATTACAATAATCGTTAGGAGACACGATAATGTAGATTGTACTCCAGATTTATTGAATCACTTTATTTGATATTCTTGATATATTCTTGGTATTTTCTTGGCATATTCTTGGTATTTTCTTAGTGTGTTCTTGTCATATCATATATGTGGCATCTCCAGATTATTTTGTTACATATCAAATTTTTTTCTATATTATAATTATTTTCATCAATTCTTATAAATCGGTTGTAACATCCACTTATTTATTTGAAAATAGGCTTAATCATTGTCCTTATTGACATCTTGTCTAATTTTGGGAGAAATGGCAATTTTATCTTATTTTGCTTGCTATAGAAATAACCATTTCCTTATGAATTGCATTATTCCTGTCATAAAACTCTCATCAGATCTTTCACACTTGAAAATTATCAATAATAAATTAACCATGACTATATTAAGTATCTGTCACTGCATGTAGATTTTGTTTCACTCTGATGCTTGCCTAAAAATGCTGCAATCAGCTACAAGCTAGAGTTTATTTCTTTATCAAAAAGAGGTCATTCATTGTCCTTTGAATAGAACTCTAGCAGGTGCATAAGTAATTGATACATTAAGGGTAGATTTGGGGGAACAGGCTTCTGATGTCATTGCTTAGACAACATTCAGACCATACCATTGTGATGAGAAAGTACCCAGAGCTCTTTTTAGAGTTAATGTTTTTTTTCTTTTTTTTTTTTTTTTTTGTGACCAGTAGGGGATCGCAACCCTTGGCTTGGTGTCGCCCACACAGCGCTCAGCCAGTGAGCGCACAGGCCATCCGTATATAGGATCTGAACCCGTGGTGGGAGTGCCGCTGCGCACCCAAGTGCCGCACTCTCCCAAGTGTGCCACGGGTCCCGCCCTAGAGTTAATGTTAATCCAAGGTTAAGGAGAACAAGAATTAACTACATGCAACCTAATAAACTGATGAAGGAAATTTAATTATGTAATTTAGGATATTTTTGACATTGTTTTCTTTCTTTCTTCTTAAGCTATCTCTAGCAGACAACTATTCAGTAGACTGCTTTTGAAATGTAAATAAAACATTTAAAAAATTATATATGATTCATACTGACACCCCACTATCCACTATCCACAATTCAGAAAATTCTTATTCAGATTTTTTTATTTTTTTGTTTTTTTACTTTTCAATGGCAATGGTTATTCAATAATAATCTGTCCTCTTTTATACTGGGATAAATTGGAAAGATATGGTAACCAGAACCTTGCCTGGAACATCATATTTGGCAATAGCAATTATTCAACCACAGACAATAAAACTTAAAAAAAAGAATAATAAAGCTTAAGGTTGACGTTATGGAATCAAAGCTTATAGAGCCCCACCCCAAAAAGTGACCTGCTACTTGGCAGACAGTCTACTCAGCTTTATAGAGGATAAGAAAGACCACTTCATGGCAAGTCAAAGTAAAGGTATTTTAGAGGTCTGAAGAAGAGAGGAATTCACACAGATTATAAACACTGCAGGTGATATCTAAAGAAGAGTTTATTGAACTTGGTTTCTGAGTCTTGTGATAGCAAATAATGGAGGTTTTTAGTAGTCCAATTTGAGATTCCTTATGAAAATTTCCAGCAGTCACATTAATGCTCTTGTTCCACCTATTTAAATAATCAGGCATCTACGATATGAATGTTTGCATCCCCACAAAATTATATGTTGAAATCCTAACCCCCAAGGTAAGGTATTAGGAGGTAGGATTTTTTTGGAAGGGGATTAAGTCATGAAGTTCAGAGCCCTCATGATTGGGATTAGTGCCTTTATAAAAAAAGGTCTCAGAGAGCTACCTTGCCCTTCCACCATGTGAGAACACAGTGAGAAAGTGTCATCTATGAACCAGTGAATGATCCTTCACCAGACACTGACTCTGTCAGCACCCTGATCTTGGACTTTCCAGGCTCCAGAACTATGAGAAATAAATTTCTGTCACTTATAAACTACACAGATTTATGATATTTTGTTATAGCAGCCTGAATAGACTAAGATATAATCCATACATAATAAAAACCTCCTTATTCTGCAAGCAGAAATAATATTTCTTTGAAATTATTTTAATAAAAAGGAGGACATACTGCAAGGAAAATTGGAAATAACCAAAAAGAATTATGAGGTACCTATAAAAAAACAGACAATCTATGTATTGATAGAACTCAGCCTTCAGGGACTATCTGATTATATAGTTGTCTTTGAACAATATTACAACTCAATGAGTTGTAGATAACTGAGAGCAATACAAAATAATTCTAGTTTAGGCACATGCAAATGAATTCTATCCACTGAAGCTTTAATTGACACCCTTCTTCACAGGAAGAAAGCCAGATTTGCATCCATGTGTGAATTTATTTCAACATCCCTTTACTACTACACATAAAAGTGTGCTGCTTTGATTTTTCTTTTGATCCTGTTGTAAACTCTGCTTGGTTCCCTCATTAAAAATGAGTTTCATTAAATCTTTAACTCATGTTCATTTTTTTGAAAATTATTATTTAACTATATATCATTTATCTCTCACTCTGTCTACACACACACACACACACTCACACACATATTCGATTCTTGAGTACATGAAGCCTCAGAAATTCTGCTATTAAAAATTCTTACTCACTTGGAGGAAGTATCTAAATAAAAGGAGAACCAAATTCATAAAAATTCTGTAGTCAGATATATATTGGGGCTTAATAAATATATTAATAATATGAAGGGTCTTCAAAAAGTTTCTGGAAAATGCATATTATTTAAAAACTATACATGAATTTCAAAATTTTTTGCAACAAAATTAATTTGTACTAACTTGTCATAATATATCTGAACAGTATCTATTTTGAGGCACTAAGAAAGATAAGACATCAGTTTGAAAACAGTCACTACCAGAGCAACATGAATAAACATGCTAAAACTGAAGGAAGAACAAACATCAAATTCACAGTGATGCTTGGGTAAAAGAATGGTGAAATCATTGATGCTTTATGAAAAGCTTATAGGGACAATATCCCAAAGAAATCAGCAGTTTCCAAATGAATAACTCATTTTAAAATGGGATAAGATGATGTTGAAGATGAAGGCTGCAACAGCAGACTAGTCACATCAATTTTCTAGGAAAAGATTAATCTTGTTTGCACACTAAATGAAGAGGACTGACAATTAACAGCATAAACAATAGACAACACCATTGACATCTCAATTAGTTCAGCTTACACAATTCTGATTGAAAATTAAATTTGAGCAAACTTTTGCCTCGATTGGTGTCAAAACTGTTGTGCCCAGATCAGATGTAGACAAGAGCAGAGATTCAATGGAAATTCTAAACAAGGAGGATCAAGATCCTGAAGCATTTCTTCAAAGAATAGTTACAGGAGATGAAGCATGACTTTACCGGTACAATCCTGAAGACAAAGCACAATCAAAGCAATGGCTACTAAGAGGTGGAAGTGGTCCGGTCAAAGAAAAGTAAACCAGTCAAGAGCAAACGTTACAGCAAGAGTTTTTTGAGGTACTCAAGGCAATTTGCTTGTTGACTATCTGAAGGGCCAAAGAATGATGGCATCTGCTTATTATGGAGTGTTTTAAGAAAGTTAGTCAAAACTTTAGAAGAAAAATGTCCAGAATAGTTCCACCAGGGAATCCTCTACCACAACAATGATCCTGCTTATTCCTCTCATCAAACAAAGGCAATTTTGCAACATTTCCAATGAAAAAATCATTAGGCATCTACCATATGGTCTTGATTTGGCTTCTTCTGACTTCTTTTTGTTTCCAAATCTTACAAAATTTTTAAATGGTACCCATTTTTCTTTGGTTAACAACGTGAAAAAGACTGCATTGGCATGTTTAAATTCCCAGGACCCTCAGTTCTTTAGGGATGTACTAAATGGCTGGTATCATCACTTACAAAACTGTCTTGAACTTGATGGAGATTATGTTGAGAAATGAAGTTCATATTTTTTATTTTTATGTTTTAATTCAATTTTCCACACACTTTTTGAATTTCCATTGTATTTACTGTTATCTAAAAAACACAAATAAAAAAATAAGTATATTTCCTTTTAAATAATTTATTTTCTGTCTTGATTATAAATTAGAATTAAGAAAATATCGCTAAAGTTTGTCAACAAAAATAAGCGGTAGCAGGCTTCTATTAGCTTACCAGTACAATAATTACTTGAGCAAATTTTTTCAGTCAAATAATTTATAATTTAAACTTTAAAATTCACTTTATTTGTAACTTTGGATTAAATCTCTGTAAATAAATTGTACTTAAATCTAAAGTACTAATCACAAAACACTTGAGAAAATGTGTTCTTATTTCAATATGTAATGTACATTTTAAAAATTTTATTTATTTTTCCCAATGCAAAGCAAAAGATATTATGAATAATATCTTTAAAAAAAATAGACTTAAAGAGAACAATTCATAGACTTGTATTCTTGAGAATACTTTTAATGTGTTTTTAGTTTCGAACCTTGTGATGAATAAATACACCCAATCCATAGAAAGTTTTATAAAACTGTTTAAAACTTTATAAAACTATTTAAACACGTGTCTATTTTCAAGTATTAGATTGCAATATAGCACCCAGTTCTTTATTTCTCCCTCTATACAAGTTTTTACCATGAAATTTTTACAGTGACTTTCACTAAAGAAACAGAATTTTATGTCTCTGTACCTTGATTCTATGTTTGGTCATATGATGAGCCTTAACCATATGTTAGCAGGTATGATGCATTTGGAGGCTTGAGAAAGCTCTTCTGCATTTGACACTCTCTCTTCCTCCTCAGGCTTCATCAACAGAACATGCACGAAATAGTCCAATGGGAGCATGAGAAGCAGAATGGAGATGCCAAAGTCATCCCAGTCTAAATCATTCTAGATCAGCTGATCTGCAGCCAACCCCCTCAATATGTGTGACACCAAAAGACTCTCCAATAAAATCCAACCTAATTTGTAAACATGCAGACATGTGAGTTAAATTCATGTGTATTATTCTAAGTCACTAAGTTTTGGGTTGACTTTTGTAAAGTGTGCATTAAAGGATTAACTCAGCAGGCCTTGATTGTTTAAACTTTGTACATTCTAAAAAAAGCTTTGGCCCTTGACCTCTCCTGAGAAATAGCTTCTAAACCACTGGAATATCCTGCCTGATAGGAGTGTTTTTGTTCACCTGTGGCCTTAGGCCATGCCATACAGTTTATGGTGGGGAACTAAGGGTACGCAATATCAGTTTGATCTTCTTTCTAATAACAGGATCCAAACCTCACATTTGTATAGATTGCATTTACATAATTTTTCTCATCTATTTTTACTTCCTGTTAAATTTTTAATGATCTATTTTTCGTATAGAGTGGAAGGCTTAATTTAGTTTTGTGAGACAATCTAAATTACTACTTCTTCTTAACAGATGAGTTAAGCCCATTTAAATTTATTGATATGTGTATCTTTTTCTCAACTATATCATATTATCTCATAATACAGTTACTGTATGTGTTATGACAATTTGCTGTTTGACTTCATATAGTTGGCCTTCCTCTTCTCTTTTCATATCTTTACTTAGTTATAAAGTTTTATATTTTTCTTATGTTGTTCTATATTTTTATTATTGTTGTTTATTTTATTCTTTGACTGATTAATTTCATAATTGTAGTGAATTCTTATACTTTTATGTTACCTTAACATCTATTTTAAATTTAAATTGAACTTTCTCATAACAGAAGCTAGGCTTAGTCACCCTTGATAGAGTTTCCACTTTTCCTCCTACTACCAGTTTCTTAATGGGGTCAATTCAGTTATCTGCCATATACAACTGCTGCCTACTAAGGACTTCCATATGGAACAGCTAGATATAATCCCATTGACTACCCCTCCACACACACTTGAGCCCCACACCCTTCAAGAACTGCACAGATACACTGCAGTAACCACTGCTTAGTCACAGCATGACTCCATGGAACTCACTCCTGCTTGCTCCTAAACACAGTAATTAGAAATCCCTGCAGGAAATCTGCTTAGGTAACACCCTGGACTCCAATAAGCTTTGGCACACAGATTTCTCTCTCTCTCTCTCTCTCTCTCTCTCTCTCTCTCTCTCTCCCCCTCCCTCCCTCCCTCTGTCTCTCCCCCTCTCTCTTTCTCTCTCTCTCTCTAGATCCCTACCTCCTGGTTGAGTGCACATGTCCTGGACAGCTCCCCACTTCCCATTGGTTCTTCTAGGTGTGCTATCTTTTTTTCTCTGAGATTTGTAAGTAATACACTGCTTCTGTTATTTTGTATGTTTTGTTTTAATTGTCTCCATTGTGTCTTACCTGACCAACAAACACAAACTCAGCATCTTTCCTAATCAGGGCTCCCCTAGAGAGTGGCTATCTTGGTAGGAATAAACTGGACAAAAGTCAGATGGTATCTGCCAGTATAAACAAATCTTCTGTGGCCGGGGACACCTGATCACAGGTTATACACTCAGACATTGAGCCATCTACCTGTATAGAAAAGTATCATGTGAAAGATACATTGTAAACATTCATGATGAAATCCCTGGACACCCATCAGGACAGAGTTTACAGCCACCCTCAGAGAGACTTCAAGGCCAAATTAAAAAAAAAAAAAATGACCTAGGTAATTTTTGTCTTACTTAAACTTCTACTAATTTGTTTTTATCCTCTTTTGTTTTTTATACCCATCTGATACTTATGTGTCAATTAGTCATTTAAGTTTTTCTTCTTTCTCACTTTTTCCTTCTATTTTATTAGTTGTGCTATTTAATACTGCAGAACATGTATAGTTTACGTTATATTATTACTAACTTGTCTTAAACTCTGTTTTAGTCTTAGATCTACAAGTGTGCATATTGAAAGTTCAACACCAATCATTTTCCCAAAATTCTCAGTCTTACTTAGATAAAGCTCATCCTCTGGTAAATTATCCAGGAATTGCTCAAGTTTGTTATTCCTGAGGTCCTCCATGATTAAACATAATTTTCTTTAGCATTGATCACTTGGAAGAACAGCTTGACTGAATATGAAATTATGGATCACACTTTCTTTCCCTCATTTTCTTGAAAATATTATTCTACTATTGCTACAGTATATTTTTTAATGAAAATCCTGATTTCAATCTAACCATGTTTCCATTATAGTGGCTTGATTAATTTGTCTGGGAGATCTACGTATACACACACATATAGATATATATATATACACGCACACACACACACACACATATGTGTGTGTGTGTTTGTGTATGGAGAGAGATCTACGTATACACACACATATAGATATATATATATACACGCACACACACACACACACACACATATGTGCGTGTGTGTTTGTGTATGGAGAGAGAGAGAAAGTTTTCAACTATTATTTAGTGGTTGATTTTATTTTTTTTCTAGGGATTCCAATTACTTACAGATATTCCTTGACTAACATATAGGGTTAGGTCATGAAAAACCCAGATATGATGAATGTTCTGTCTTCTCAATGACTTTCTCCTTGATAATGTTTACCTTTTCATTATATTTTTAAAATCTTACTTCTTAAAAATTTCTTCTCCTTATTGCATTTTCAATTAAATGTATTTATCTTGGATTTATCATAGTCTTAACTTCTGAGATAATTTTGTGTTGCTCTTCAATTTTTTTCCTCAGTGTAATTTATTATTAATTCATCTATTATATTCCAAATTTTTTGTTCATTTATTTTATGAATTTGAATTTCAAATTAGAGCTATTCTTTTATATCTGCAAATGCTGTCTAATAACATTTAGTTCATGTTGAGTATTATGTTAGAGTTACTATTTGATTAAAGTTTGGAGTTGACTATTTTTATTTACCTAAAATATTTTGATCCTAAGATTAATTCCTGTTCTCATAAAATAGATTTATATAGGTAATAACCACCTTTTTGAAATATCTTGGGTGTTTCTGGGTCACAAATAACACTTGTTTCTGTGTAGAAGATTTGAGGGATTAGCATGGATTACTAGGCTTTTACATTCAAAAGTAATTGTTCCTGGTAGGTCAATAAAGGGTTTTCTTTGTTTTTGTTTTTGTTTTGTTTTTTAATTCATGGAAATGATTATTTGCAAAATGTGACTGTTTTGTTTCTTTTGGGCTTTAATTTTTTTTCCTTTTTGTCTTTTTTCGTGACCGGTAACGGGATCGCAACCCTCAGTGTCGCGCCCGTACCACGACCGGCAATGGGATTGCAACCCTCAGTGTCGCGCCCGCACTGTGCTCAACCAGTGAGCAGACTGGTCTCTATATGGGATCCGAACCCTCGGCGGGAGCGCCACCGCGCTCCCAAGTGCTGCACTCTACTGAGTGCGCCACCGGGCCGGCCCTTGTGCTTTAATTTTCATTTGTGTTTTCTCTTTTACCTTTACTGTCAAAAATGGAGAAGGTGCTCCTTTTTCCATTACCTTTTTTTGCCACAGAAACAATATCTTCCCAAGGCTCTTCCTCTGTTTCTGTGAATTTTTAGCTACCTTCTATCTGATTTCCTAGAAGACAGTGCTTAAATGAGAATTTCATCAGTCTGGCAAGTGCCTTTCTTGCTGGGGATGATTTTGTATGTTTTCTAACATTGCTTGTACCCATTGTCCTCTCCTGTTTTTTACACATCTTCCACCTAGCTTCCAAGTGATCCTGCTAATTTCAGGTATTTATTTACAAACTTTGCATATAAATTAAAAATTTTAAGATTTGTTCATTCTTCTTTATGCTGTAAGCATGAGTTTAGTATGGTTTTATTTTCCTTTTTCTTATTTCCTCTTTTTACTTATCTAGATAATGGTTGAAAGATGTGTAGAGAACTCATATATACTTAAGATACTGCAATTATTTTGTGGAAATTTCTATGATCAATCCTACTGGTAAATTTATATAACTATCAGTATAAGATTTCACATTATTTTTCAATTTTATTTTATAGAGAGGGATGGGTTCACCAGTGGGCCAACCACCAGAGGTATCCAAAGAGCTCTGGACTGACAGGTACTCAGCTGGAGCTGGAGCCCCACTCAGAGAGAGAGGCTCTGTGACCACCAGTCTCTGGAACAGTGTCCTTCTCCTGCCAATGTGTGATCCAGGCATTGGGGTGGAGCATGCCCACATGCACTGCCTAAGGATGTCCCACCATAGGCACCCACATCTGCACCCTCCACTCTGCATGGCCATTGCTGCTGTGGCTAATGCTGTCTCAGAGCCTCCTGCATGAAGCAGTATATTCTATGGAGAACAGCAGATGGCTGACTAGGGACAGCCAGCCCTTTTTTCTAATGCAAAATAGTCCAAAGCAACAAATAGTCACCTGAAGAGTAGGGGGTCTTGGAGAAAACAAATGAAGTCCAGCTAACGAGTGAGGAAAATCTCCCAAGACCTGTAAACTGAAGACAGCAAAATGGAAGGACAGGAGAAACTCACAATCAGGACTAGTGTAGAGACTCCAGAAATCCTTCACTGCTGGGACAAGGGAGAGGGGAGAGGGCTGGGGACCAGCACCCCCACCACAGATGCCTGCAAACCAGGCTGCAGGGTAACAGTGCAGCCCTTGTGGACAGTGAGTCCAGTGTATAGAATGGCTAAGAGCCCATATGACTGGATTTTCCAAGAGGAAAACTATACTCAGAGTCACTCCTTCCCCCCAGGTCAGGGGTTGCCACTAGATATTGCCATTTTCGGATAGAAGTCGGGGAGCTCAGATTCCCACTGACCCAGTGATCCCACCCACCCCAGTGGAGAGTGCAGAGGGCAGCACACAAGCTGCCTGGGTATATGCCCTCCTTCTTCTTGGGAGCACAGAGCTCTGCTCGACATAGGGGAACTGCTCATGCCAGTGGAGAATGAGGGGAATGCACAGGTCATTCAAATCCACAACGTCCTTCCCCTGAGAGCTTAGAGTCATGCCCAACTCAAAGCTCTGCACTCCCTCCAGAGGACAGCAAGTAGGGGCTGCATTGGCCCCTTGCACAGGTTGCCTGGATCCATGCTCTCCTACCCCTGGAGCCCAGAGTTCTTCCTGAGGCAGTGAGCCCTCCAGAAGCAGCAAAGAGCATGCCAAAGCTTTACAATCCACCTAGATCCACACCACCTTCCCACGAACCCATTTTTGCATCTGACACCATGGCTCACCCACACCAGCAGATATGGGGAGCAAGCCAGGACTTACTACCATCCCCACCCAGAAACAAGCCTATATTGCCCAAACTGACTATCAATGTAAAACAATTCTACAGGTAAGAGTCTCTCTCTTCAAAAACCACTCAAAAAATTAAAAGAATCCACTACAACAGATGACCAGACATCAACATAGAAATATCAGAAGCATGAAAAAACATAGAAACATGACACCCCCAAAAGAAGACTGCAAATCTCCAATACTAGAGCCCCCCAAAACAGGTAACTGATGAATCATCTGAAGAGAAATCCTAAACGTGATTATTAAGAAAACTCAACAGGATGGATGAAAAAAATAGAAATCACAATAATAAAAAAAAGACCTATAACATGTGAGAAATTCAACAAAGAGACAAAAACAATAAAAAAAATAACTAAACAGAAGTCAGAAATCCTGGGACTGAAGAATCCATTCAATGAAATAAAAAATACAACTGAGAACATAAGCAACAGGATAGAACAAGTGGAAAAAAGAATTTCTAAACTTTAAGTCAGGCTTTATAAATTAACACAGTTGAACCACAATTTAAAAAAAAAATTAAAGAGAATTTTAGAAAATGAAGAAAGCCTATGAGATCTTTCTGATATCCTTAGCACATAAACATCCATATTATAAGTGTATCAGAAGAGGAAGAAAAATGAAAAGGCATTGAAAGTCCATTTAATGAAATAATGGCCAGAAATTTCCCAAGAATTGGTAGAGATATGGTACTACACATCTAAGAAGCTCAAAGATCCCCAAACAGATTCAATGCAAAAGGGACCTCCCCAAGACACATTGTAGTCAAATTGTCAAAAGTCAAAGACAAATAATTCTAAAAACAGCAAAAGAAAAATGAAGTGTCAAAACACCTATAAGGGAACTTCCATCAGGGTAAAAGAAGAATTCTCAAGAGAAACTCTACAGGCTAGGAGAGAGAGATGACATATTCAAAGTCCTAAAAAAAAAAAAAAAAAATCCCATAAAACTGCCAACCATACTAAATTCAGCAAAGCTTTCCTTTAGAAATAAAGGAGAAATAATATCTTTCCCAAACATAGCTGTGGGAATTTACCACAACAGGACTGGCTCTTCAACAAATCCTCAAAAAGTTCTATATCTGGAATCAAAAGTGTGATATTTTTCACCATAAATACATGAGAAAGAATAAAAACCACTTGCGGAACAGATATGCAAAAGAGAAAGAGAAAGAAAATGTATTTTATCACTACAAAAAAAAATCCCAACAAACATAATTTAATGATAAAAGTATCAATGCACCAAGATGTAACAATCATAAATATATGTTCACCCAATACCAGAGCACAAGGTATACAAAGCAACTGTTACCGGATTTAAAGGGAAAGATAAACCCCATCACAATAATAGTTGGGAATTTTAACATGCTGCTGTCATCAGTGGACAGATGATCTAAACAAAAATCAGCAGAAAAACATTGGATTTAAACAGCATTTTAGGCCAAATGGATTTGATAGACATCTACAGAACGTTTCATCTAACTGTAGAATACACATTCTTCTCACCAGCACTGGATCAGTCTCCAGGATAGACTGCATGTTAGGCCACAAAATAAGTCTTAATAAAATTAAAAAGATTGAAATTACATAAAGTATATTTTCAGACCACAATGGAATAAAATTAGAAATTAACAACAAACAAATCTTTGGAAACTATACAAATACACAGAAATTAAACAACATGCTCCTGAATGACCAATGCATCAAAGAAGAAATAAAGCAGGAAATCAAAAAATCCCTTGAAGCAAAGGAAAATACTAGCACAACTTACCAAAACCTATGGGATACTGTGAAACAGTATTATGAGGAAAATTTACTGCAATAAATGTTTACATTAAAAGCATAGAAAGATTTTAAATAAATAACCTAATGTTACACCTCAAAGAACTAGAAAACCAAGAATAAACCAATCCCAAAATTAGTAGATGGAAAGAAATAATTAACATCAGAGCAGAACTAAATGAAATAGAGACAAAAAAAAAAAAAAAAGATACAAAAGATCAACAAAATAAAAAGTTGGGTTTTTGAGAAGGTAAACAAAATAGACCAACATTAGCTAGACTAACTAAAAAGAGAAGACAGAACACTCAAATAACAAAAATCAAAAATGAAAAAGGAGACATTACAACTGATACCACACGTATACAAACAATCATTAGAGAGTATTATGAACACTATATGCCAACAAATTTGAAAATCTGGAGGACATGAATACATTTCTGGACACATACAAACTACCAAGACTGAACCAAGAAGAAACAGAATACCTGAACAGACCAATAATAAACAATGAGAATGAAACAGTAATCAGCAGTCTCAACAAAGAAAGGCCCAGGACCAGATGGCTTCACTGCTGAATTCTACCAAACCTGTAAAGAATTAACAGCAATCCTTTTAAAACTATTCCAAAAAATTGAAAAAGAGGCCATAATCCCAAACTCATTCTATGAGGCCAGGATCAGATAAAAATTAGACAAAGACATAATGAAAAAAGAAAACTACAGGCCAATATCCTTGATGAACATAGATTTTATATAGAGGAATCATCGAGAAAATAATTATTTTAACATATATATGATTAGTTTTACAGCTATTTCAGATAATGGGCCAAGAACAATTTCTTTACTTGGCAGGAGAAATAAGTATCTTATTATTCTTGAAAATGCTGTGAACATGCAATGAAAATGCAATAAATTTGGCAAAAAAAGATTTAAATATATAGCTTCTCTCTTTATCAAAAAGCAAAACTAGTATTGTATATCGTAGTCAAGTCTGCTTTATTATTTTTGCACATATAATAATCTTTTTTAAAAGCAAATTTTGAAAATGACATAAAAGATACCCAGTTTTTTGTTTACTTTATATTTCCTTTAAATTTCTGGCCATCTCTTACCGAAGAGAAAAAAACAACAAATGCATAGCTCTGACACATTTTGTTTTATTTCACAAACTCATTTAACCTAAAAATAAATTTGTTTAAAGTTATAACTCAAGCAACACATTCACAGTGAAAGTAATTGGGCTTTTGCTTCTTTCCTCTTGTCTGACCCTACTTCCATTTCTAGGAAATTAGACATTTCTTCTCTGAAAACTCTGGAATACCTCACCTGAGGCAGTTGCTTTGCAATGGTCTTCCCATTCTCCTCAACATTCATTCCATCTCCTCATTGCCTCAAGGCCTATAACTAGGGGGTCAGAACCTATGTTACCAAAGGTAAGGGAAGAATTACAAGGTCTGCTTAGACACAGTGAATAAAATAAATGTTTCACGATCTTGACAATTTACATTTTGCAGGGATGAAGAGAAAGTTATGCAGTGTAATAAAACATACCAGTCTATATAATGTTTTGTTTTTTTTTTTACTTTTCTTTTCTTCCCCTAGAGTGGGTAAGTAGGTATCTGATTTGAATGACTGCAATTGAAAATCAAGACCTTGCAAAAGTTTACAGATACCAAGGAATTTATAGACCCAGAGATCTTTGTAAGATAGCCTAGTTCCAATTAAGGAAGATTCCTGGCTCTGCTGCCATAACTATAAACTGTAAATCTTTCTTTATGCCTTCCTCAAAGGGACTTGGCAAATGATTATTGAGTTACTGGGGATATGGGAATATCCATGCTTTGGGGAATTATTAGACAAGGGCTCTGTGTTGACACTTGGTGGTCCATCAGTAATAAAGCATACAGCCCAATCAACATCTAGTAATCCATGGAATTTTAGTTAAAGGTCTTATGATAAAAGTAGGTACATTAGATTAACCTATCAACCCTTTGCTTTTTTCCTACTTCCTAGGACAGGTCATATATGACAGTAAGCATAATCTCCAGAACCCTGAATGTTATTTGTTTTTGTTTTTGTTTTTACTGCTTTGTTAGGAAAAGTCAATTAAAAGCCCCTGGCCTGAACCTTCCTTTCAAAGGAGTAAAGCAAAAGCAATATTGTATTCAGTATGTGAGGGTAATGATATCTATTACATTTCTGATTAGCTAGAAAATACCTGTGGGTTATTTTAAACATATCAAATGGGAACTCCAGTTGCACCTGCTCCTCCAGTTTTGGTACCATCCTGGAGCAAATCAGTATGCAGCTATTGGTTTGGCAATTGAATTTCTCTCCATATAAATCATTAATGATTTCCAGAAGTAGCTCCTATTCACTGGGAGGGAGAGCAGTAGATCTTCATGATGCTGTTTAGGATTATGTCAACTATTCTACTTTCTGTCAAAATATGGTGCACGGATTTATTGATTGTTTAGACATCCCATTAAACATCACTCTTGTTCGCTATCTTAATGAAATTATGCTATTTTGATGTGGTGAGCAGGAGGTAGTATGTAATCTGGATACTTTAGAAAAACATGTATATGCCTGAGGGTGAAAGGCAAAACCTCAAAATTTAGAACTTTTCTACAACAGTGAATTTTTATCTAGTGGTCAAGAGCAGTGCTTCCCAAACCTAAATATACATGTACACAAATAATTTGGGAATTTTCTTCAAGGCATATTGTATTATTCCAGTTTTGTGTTGCTATAAAAGAACACCTTAGTCGGGGTAATTTATAAAGAAAAGAGGCTTATTTGGCTCACTATTCTGGGACAGCTCGATCTGGCACAGGCTTCAGACCATTTCTACTCATGGCAGGGCAGGTGGCAGGTACAGTAGATCACATAGGAGAGAAAGCAAGGGGAGGGTGGGGCAGCCAGGATCCTTTAAATAACCAGCTCTCATGGGAACTAAGAGTGAGAACTCACTCACTATCCTTCCTCTCCTAGGGAGGAATTAATCTATTCAGGAGGGATCCTCCCTCCACAACCCAAACAGCTTCCAGCACTACCACATTGGGAATCATATTTCAACATGAGCTCTGGAGGGGACAACACATCCAAACTCTATCACATATTGTGATTCAGTAGGTCTTGGGTGGGGTTTGAGCTTTTATATATTCATAAGCTGCCAGGTAATGCTGATGCTGTTTTTGGAGAACTAAACTTTAAGGTAGAAGGGACTAAGGTTCTAAATTTAAAAACAAATTGCTGCCTCTTAAATCGCTCACCAATTAGAAATTTCTAATTTCTACCTATTAGAAAGAGGTAGAATCAATGCTAAGTAAGCCTCTTTGGATTTTGGAAGCAAATTATATTTAGGTGAGCTTCAAACCATTTGTCAAGTGACTTGTGAGATTTCTAATTTCTAGAGGTTCCAATAACAAACAAAGTTGTGTTGCAAGTTGAGGCTGAAGTGCAATCTTCCCTGACACTTAAGCTTTAAGCACAGGATTAAAATGGTGTTCCAAGAGTCTCTAGTAAGTACAAAGCAGAGACCTCTGGCAGTCACTTCGCATGAGGAGAATCACAGCACACACCATGTAAGTTTCCGAACAATGCCTTCCTTTGCTGATAAATAATCTTTTGGAAAGTAGCTTAGGTCTCATTCCTGGGCCTTGTTAGAGTTTTTCCCTTCAATTGGGGCTCCAAATGATATTTCATCAAAGCAGCCTCTTATGATTTCTTTCTTTTCCACAAAGTTGGGTGTGAATAAGAAATCTACATTTAGAGAAATAAAATGGCACACAAGTAGGGTTTAAGAAAGTTAAATGACTCAGTCTCTCAGGACAACTTCAGGTGCATAGCTGCTCTTGCCTTTACCAACATTTATGACCTCATGAATTATTCACTATGAACAGTTGAGAGAAAAAGTAAAAAAAATTCATAGGTCAATATGAAATTCTGCCATAAGCAGAAGTGAGCAGTTGCTGCATTTTAGTCC
>NW_007733175.1:40213-42718 GCF_000696425.1 Galeopterus variegatus | reverse complement strand
AGAAATAAAATGGCACACAAGTAGGGTTTAAGAAAGTTAAATGACTCAGTCTCTCAGGACACCTTCAGGTGCATAGCTGCTCTTGCCTTTACCAACATTTATGACCTCATGAATTATTCACTATGAACAGTTGAGAGAAAAAGTAAAAATATTCATAGGTCAATATGAAATTCTGCCATAAGCAGAAGTGAGCAGTTGCTGCATTTTAGTCCCCCTCTCATGGGTGACCCTGAGGGACAGTAGTAAAAGAAAATATTTCTGTGGGCAGAATTTTTTCAGGATATCTGGTTTGTGCCTTTTTCATGGAAGGAAAGATGGCCAGAATTTAAGATTTATGCTAAATTATGTACAGTGCCTATTAGTTTGGCTAGTTAGGAAGGAACCAGAAAGAAAATGATTGTAAAATTTGACAAGAAGATATGATGAAGAGTTATGTGGTTGGGTTTCACAGAATGAGCACCAACTGCACAAATTTGTGGCCAGACTAATGGGGCCAGTAATGTTCATTCTTTGCATATTAGTCTGCTTTTTTTCATCAACCTCTCTGGTGCTTACATGATGGGCCCAAGTACAAAGTGGCCATGGTAGCAGAGTTTGAAGCTAGGCATGGGCTCAACAAACAAAATTTGCCCTAATCCAAGTCTGGTTTACTGCCACCACTGAATGCCCAACTTCTAAAAAGCAGAAAACAAGTCTATGCATTTCGATGGCACCACTCCCCTGTGAGGATCACTCACCATTCTGGTGGCAGATTGATGATATTGAACTCTTTCCACTGGATGCCTTCCATCATGGAACAGGCAGCAATTTGTCTTCTCTAGTAGAGACATCTATTCTAGTAAGAATTTTCATGCCCTGATGGCAACAATTCTGCCAGGATTGCCATATGAGTCTTTGTTGAATGCCTTGCTTACTGTCAACATATTCTGCACATGTTCCCAAAGAACAGATTTCACAGCAAAAGAAGGGTAGCAGTGGACGTGTGCCCATGGAATTTCCTGGCTAAGCAACATTTTTCAACAGTCATTTAAGTCACACTTGGGGTGAATGGAAATGAAAAACCTTCGTAAAGCCAAGTTATCATGCAAAGGGATTGGAATGAGCAAAAATCAATAAAGGACAGAAGATCTGCCTTTATCTTTAATTTTTTTTTGTAAATATACCCACAATTGTAATTAGTTCATTGACATTTTATTCTCAAGTTATCTGTATTATAGATTTAAAAAATGAGGATTATTATTATTTACTTATATTAACTTATAGGTGAAATTTACTTCAATTAATTTCTCAAATATTTAAGACCAGGCTGGTAATAGTGAATACAAGTGAAGAGTAAAACATACAGATCTGTAAGCTTCACCTCTCATAATTACTTACAGCATAGACATTCATATTAGAGCAAAATGCAGTTTATTATGTATATTAATTATTTTGTATCACTGACTATTGCTTTAAGATTCTAATGTGAAGATACTGAGGTAATCTATGTCATTTATTACATATATTTTTTAAAAATATGATACCCACTTGAGCCATTATTTTATTCAATGTTGTATATATAAATTAATACAAATTATTAAGTTCAAGTTTATTAGCTTGGTTTTGTTTCCTACTTGTCACTCTTTTCAAATGTAGTCCACTCACTAATATTGTTAATATATTCTAAAGGTATAAAAATCAGGGCCACAATAACAGCAGACAGCAAATAAACACTGATTAAAAATAAAATAAAATAAAACAATATAGGTGGTCAGTAATAACGAAATTAGAGGTGGAATATTCATAGGAATTTCATATCATCTTTATGCAATATATCAAGACACTTGCTGTAAGATATTTAAAATATATTGGGTTGAATTATATTTCTCTATATTCTGTTACTATTTTTACTGGTCGAACTATTCAAGTTTTTTCCCTAAGCAGAATTTTCTCTTTAGTAGATTTACTTACATTTTATCTTTCTATTTTTTTAGCTTTTTCACTACATGTAAGTGCCATTTGATCTTTACTATCAAATTTTGACAAGTGAATTTTTTTTTTTTTTTTTGAGAACTAACAGTACCTTAACTTCGTTTGAAAATGACTTTGTTCATTATTGTTGCTAATCGGCTCAACTACAGATTTGACATCCTCAACCATTCTAGTTATCTCCAAAAGATACAGAGCTCAAAATTAAAATTAAAAAAAAATAAAAAAGGAAGGAAAAAAGAGAGCTAAACCACTCCACCTTTATGATCTCATTATACTCTCTTCTTGGACAACACAGTTGTCAATCTTGCCGATTATACTATTTATTTTTTCTTTTTCTTTTTTCTTTCCTCTGCATTATGATCCTAAGTAATATTAAAAACAACAACAACAACAAAACATTCTCAGTTTACTTTGTTGGCTAATGTGCAAAGCCTTTCCAGAGATATCATTTTGCTTTCCTTTCTAGTTTTCTTAGGCAGCACGTAATATTTCTTTTCATTGCTATAATTCTTCTCTTTATCTTTGATAGATTAA
>NW_007733175.1:37592-39275 GCF_000696425.1 Galeopterus variegatus | reverse complement strand
AGGCAGCACGTAATATTTCTTTTCATTGCTATAATTCTTCTCTTTATCTTTGATAGATTAAATGCTCTTTTTGTGTCATAGTTTACAGCTAATGTGAGCTTCACCTCCGTAGTTCCTCACGCTGTTTTACCCTTTACATCTGTAAGCCTTTTTTCATAACACAACCTTTTGCTGCTGTTTGAAGTCTTCTCATTTCGTGGCTCACTAACTCAGGTCATGAAGCTGCCATGGTGAAGTGGAGGGAGGGTGTCTGAGTGCAGCTTGGACCTTTCTTTGAAGATACACTTTTTATTCTTTTTCTAGACATGTGCTAATTGCAGATCTAGAAAGGACCTTGAAAAAAGGATGTTGGTGTCTAAATAAAAGATTTACTAAATGCACTAAAATTATTTTTGTTTACATAACACATATTTGATGCCTGGTGTAATCCTGCTGAAGAATAATTATATTTTAAAGATTTCAATGCTAGTGTTCAAAAGAAAAGATGCTTTGTAAGGATATTTAACTTTTTTGAGGGCTGACAATTGATATTAAAGTAGTAATAAACATACTCAGGGAAATACAACACCTGTGTAAGATATTAATATATGAAACCATAGATAGAGACCATAAAAACTACACACATTAAAAATTTTATTATTCTACTTACATACAAATATAAAAATGCCTATTGATTTTTGTACATATTCAATTAAACTTGTGTTTGTGTAGAAAAGTTTGAATGTTGGGAAGATAAATAAATATGAAGATATTATTTTTAAATTCTGATTTTTATGTACATCCTTATGATAATAGTATATTCTCACTTCTTCCTCAAAAGTTATTCCATGTAGAATCACATACAAGTTAAATATATACACATATATTCTTTCAAATATTTCCAGCTATTCCAGTTACTGATTTTCTTCTTCATTTAAAAGGATGAAATGCAAAGCTCTGTCTTCTCGTCTTTTGAAAATTTTCCTCTGCCAGGAAATATATTACTTTCTAATGCCTCCTCATCCTTAAATACTAAAAAAATATTTTGTAACTCTCTCCTCTCCTCTGAATCCAGACTTGTACACTTAACTGCATACTTGAAATATTTATCTAAACATTTAAAAGACTTTTTAAACTTAACAGGTTCAAAGAGAACTCTTGATTTTTCCCAAAGTATTCTACATTACTTGTTCCTATATGAATAATTGGCATTACCATATACTAAGTTGATCAGAACAAATATTCTACAGTTTCTACCACCAAATCATGAACTAACTTTGTTGGATCCATGTCTACATATACTTCAAATGTGTCTATTATATGTTTTTCATTGACATCCTACTTGCCCAAATTATCGACATAATTTACATGGACCACTAGAGTATCAATCTACCTAGTGTCTCTGATTTCTCTCTGGCCCCCTGTAATCTACTCTTCTTAAAGCAGCCAGAGCATATCTCACAATGTAAATCACACGTACCACAAAAAAGAAAGCTACAGGCAAATATAATTGATGAACACAGATGAAAAATCCTCAACAAAATATTAGCAAGCAGAAAACAACATTACATCAAAAAAATTATACATCATGATCAAGTGGGATTTATCTCAGGGACAAAAGGACAGTTCAACATACACAAATCAAGGGGCCGGCCCGGTGGCGCACTGCTACAGTGTGCCGCTTGGGAGTGTGGTGGCGCTCCC
>NW_007733175.1:8585-36741 GCF_000696425.1 Galeopterus variegatus | reverse complement strand
AAAAAAGAAAAAAAAAAAAAAAAAAAAAACATACACAAATCAATAAGTTAATAATATCCAAAAAATCAAGGACAAAAACAATATGATTGTCACAATGGAAAGAAAAAGCATTTCACAAAATTCAGCATGACTTCATAATAAAGACCTCAAAAAACTACATGAAAGAGGAAAATATCTCAACACAATAAAAGCCATATATCACTCACTGCCAACATCATCTTGCATGAGGAAAAGGGAAAAGCTGAAAGCTTTTCCTTTAAGAACAAGAACAAGACAAGGATGCCCATTCTCACCACTCCTATTCAATTTAATATTGGAAGAATTAGCCAGAGCAATCAGGCAACAGAAAGAAATAAAAGGGATCCAAATTTGAAAATACAAAGTCAAACTGTCCCTCTTCTCAGATGACACGATCCTATATATAGAAAAACCTAAATACTCTACCAAAAAACTCTTAGATCTGATAAACAAATTCAGTAAAATTGCAGGATACAAAAGTAACACACAAAAGTCAGTAGCTTTATTATACACAAACAACAAACAAGCAGAAAAATAAATCAAGAAAGCAAGCCCATTGACAATAGCTACCAAAAGAATAAAATACCTAAGAATAAATGTAAACAAGGATATGAAAGATCTCTACAGTGAGAACTGCAAAACACTGCTGAAAGAAATTAATATGGAACAACAAAAGACCCCAAATAGCCAAATCAATCTTGTGCAAAAAAAAAATAAAATAAAATAAAATAAAATAATAATAATAATAATAATAATAATAATAATAATAAAGACAGAGGCATTACACTACCTGACTTCAAATTGTACCACAAGTTATAGTACCGAAAACAGCATGGTACTGCCATAAAAACAGACACGTGGACCAGCGGAGCCAAATAGATAACCCAGAAATCAACCTAGGCACTTAGAGCCAACTGATTTTTGACAAAGGCACCAAGAACATAACACTGGGAAAAGGACAACCTCTTCAGTAAATGGTGCTGGGAAAACTAGATATCTATGCGTAGAGGAATGTAACTAGACCCATACCTCTCACCATATACAAAAATCAACTCAAAGTGAATTAAAAACTTAAATATGAGCTGTGAAACTATGAAACTCCTAAAGGAAAACATAGGAGAAATACTAAGCAAACACTAAGACTAGGCAGAAACTTCATGAGTAAGACCTCAAAAGCACAGGCAACGAAAGAAAAATAAACCAATGAGATTATATCAAACTAAAATGAAAAGACAACCTATGGAATGGGAGAAAATATTTGCAAACTATACATCAGACAAGGGATTAATATCCAAAATATACAAGGAATTCAACTTCACAGTAAAAAAAAAAAAAAAAAAAAAACAACTACATAATTCAATTAAAAATTGGGCAAAAGAGCTGAATAGACATTTCTCAAAGGCAAACATACAAATGGCCAACAGGTACATGAAAAAATGCTCAACATCACTAATCTTCAGGGAAGTTAAATCAAAACCACATTAAGATATCATCTCACCCCAGCTTGACTGGCTATTATCAAAAGATGGAGAATAACAAATCCTGGTGAGGGTGCAGAGAAATGGGAACCCTTCTACATTGTTGGTGGGACTGTAAATTAGCACAGTTATGAAAAACAGTGTGGAGGTTTCTCAGAGAAATACAGACAGAACTCCCACATGCTCCAGTAATCCCATTACTGTGTATATACCTAAAGGAATGGAAATCATCGTGTCAGAGGGATACTTGCACCTCCATGTTTATGGCAGCTCTATTTACAATAGCCAAGATGTGGAAACAAACTAAGCATCCATCTACAGATGACTAGATAAGGAAAATGTGGTATATATACACAATGGAATATTACTCAGCCATAAAAAAGAATGCAATTCTGCAATTTACAGTAACATGGATGAGTTTGGAGAAAATAGTGTTAAGGGAAATAAGCTGGGCACAGAAAGAGAAATACAGCATGTCCTCATAAGTGGAAGCAATGTTAGGAAAAAAGGAAAGAGGGAAGGAAGGAAAGAAGGAAAAAAGGAAAGAGGGAAGGAAGGAAGGAAGGAAAAAATAAAAGAAGGAAAGAAGGAAGGAGAAAAAGAAACAACCACAATAATATGTTGAACTCTCAGAAAGAGAGAACAGAACTATGGTTAATAGAGTGGTAAAGAGGGAAGGAGGATAGGGTGTAATTGAGTAATGGACATAAGGAACATTACACTTTGTAATAATGAATATACTAATAATACTGATTTGGTCATCACATATTACATATAAATATTAATAGTGTACTCTCTATCCCACAAATATGTATAGCCAATTATGCTTTAATAAAAACCAAAATCACACATGCACTATATTGCTCAAAACACACCAATAATCTTCCATTGCAGGTAAATATATATATATATATATAATCATATTGTGGTCTGAAGGACCCTCAACAATTTAGATTCAGCACTCTACTATCCTGCATTCTCTATACTGTATTCACAGTGTCGTATCTCTTGGATAGAACACACCAAGCTTTTTCCTCACTTCGTGACTCTAGATTTGAACCACGATGCAGGCACCATCTATTACATTAATGTTTTGGAAGAGCAAATTTTGGAAAGCACACGATCAAAAACTTCCTTAACATCAGGTGTTTGGCTGTATGAGTATTATTCCATAATAGTTTAATTATCTAGCATAAGGATAATAATTATTAAACTCTGTTTGTCAGGAATATACAATTCTGTAAAATGTTAATATATATCACAAATTATAAGAAAAAGATTGTGTTGGCTTGGGAAAAAAGGCAGATATTAATAAACATCTGTTTAGAAACTACCATGCACCTGACAGTGGGTTAGGTGATTTACTTCATCTCAATTACAATTCAGAGTGCTCTCATGTTAGATCTATCTGAACTGTATATTTGTATAGTCACCTTACACTCCATAAGCTTTTAGTGTTGGTCTTTGGGAGGAGTTTTGTACAGTCTGAGTGTCTTAATTAAAATTATGGATCCATAGTCCCATAGGAAGCATATTAGTATTAGCAAGTAAGGCTTGATATTCCCTAAGGTATCTATGCCTATCAATAGCTACAAGTCTACTACAGAACAGGGGATCTTAACATTTCACTTGTGCATCTATTCGAACATCTGATGACAGCTAAGGAAATTAATTCCTTACAGCGCACCTCATCATTCCTTTCCCACGCAATTTTAAAATACTATGAACTGCCTGAAGTTTATCCCATGGGTCACAAGATTGAAAACACAGACAAACAAACAAACAAAACCCTACTGTAGAGAGTGATACTTTGTTGAATCACCAGTTACCCTCAACCTTTATGTCAGTAAAACCCTTCGAGTCCTATCATTAAGATTTCTATTCTCTTACGACCACACCACTAAAAAGTTATTGCTTAAATAACAAGAGAAATGGTTACCTCTATGAATATTTTATAAAATTCTACTTGTGGGAAGGTTTTCTGCTCAATTCTTAGGTAAGACATAGTCCAGTTATCATTTTTCATCTAAATGTCTGACAATGTTTTCTCCTTCAAGAGGAATTCTTACTGATGAATGATAGTTGCATGTACAAATTGTTAACAAAAGTTCACTTCCTTTATTTTCCTTTATTGTGAAATTGTTTTTTTGTGAGTGAATCCTTGAGTTAGTTTATCTCCTACTTGACACTCAAACAACATTATTAGCATAATACTTATAAATATCTTAGAATTCTTTAAATACAATATCATATTCTCACACCCATTTCTTATTTCTTTTGATTGACTTATTAGGACATGAATACAATTTCTTATAAGTTCTCAATATTACTAAATATGCAACAGAGCATATGCTTCCTTCCCCACTTGTCGCACAAAACTTTGGTCACTTCGCTTTAGCTTCTAACATGTGTCCTAGTTCTGTTGCCCTTCACCACTCTTAACACTGTCCATTCTAAAATATCCATTCTGAGCAGATGGTGTAATCTATTATTGCCGAACACCCACCAAACCCACCTGATTTTATGTTATTATGACTTCTGTTATATTCCTATGTTACCGTCTGTAGTCGTATAAAATGGAAGGTGATTACATTCGTTTCTTAGAGGCTTTAACTCACCCATGCCCTCTGTCTACAACTCCTCTTTCTAGTTTCCCTCTCCAATGCCCTCTATCCTCTTAATATCCTTGTATCGAGTATAGAGAGAATATCCTCTTCCTTTTAATCTTTTTATATTCATATGTACTTAATGAATCTCAATCAACCTTATAATCTAGTATATTTTGTTTTAATGCAAACTCAAATAAATATTACCTAACCTGGACCTCAACACCTAGGAAATCTTAATTGTCTGCCTACCCAATACCACAGGCATTTTTATTCTATCCTAGATTAATTCTCTGTAATAAACTGGGAAAAACTTGGCCTTTATATTCATTGCTAATCAAGAAAAAATATTACAGTTTCTTGCGTAAATTGCAGTTATGCTGCAACTAATTTCCATATAGCTCAGTGCTGCCTCTCTCTGTCTCTCTCTTTCTCTCTCTCTCTGTCGAGTCAAAATTGTTTTGATTTACAAATATTTGTCTTCTTGTTAAGAGAGAGCTCTTCTGTTGAATAAAACTTTCCTAATTAAATTATTAGGTTGAAAATAAATATCAGTACAGAAATGTTTTATTTTATAAATGTTGATAATCATAGGTCTGTCACATAAGAGTTATGATTTTGGATTTATTTAAATATGAACTTTCACTTTTTTTCTCTAATATTTGTTATCACTGCCCATTGTTATGCACTCATCATGCTGGTGAAATACTTTACTTTCTGTATTATAGCTATTGATTTTATTAACGTTTAATTTTAATGTTTATATAGCCCAATTTTCTCATTGTCCTGAAGAGCAAAATAAATCTGAATGCTACCAACTTTTCAGCTATGACGTTGAAGTGTAACTACTTATGAGTCGTAATTGAAATATGTTTGTGATTGCTTGTGAGGCCTCTTGCTTCAGAAATAAATAAAACAGCTTAACAATAACCCACAACCCTCAGACCAACTTACGGGAAATGCTCCAGAATTTAGGACTGGGCAATGAGTTTATGAATAACACCCCAAAAGCACAGGCAACAAAAGAAAAAATAAGCAAATGGGATTATATCAAACTAAAAAGCTTCTGCAAAGCAAAGGAAACAATCAATAGAGTGAAAAGACATCTTACAGAATGGGAGAAAATATTTGCAAAATATGAATTTGGCAAGGGATTAATATCCAGAATATACAAAGAGCTCAGACAGCTTTACAGCTAAAAAACAAATAATCCAATTAAAAACATGGAAAAGGAGCTGAATAAACATTTCCCAAAGAGAGACATATAAATGGCCAGAAGGTAAATGAAAAAATGCTCAACATTACTAATCATCAGGAAAATGAAAATCAAATCCACTTTGAGATACCACCTTAACAAAATCAGACTGGCTATTATAAAAAAGACAGAGAATAACAAATGTGGTGAGGATGTGGAGAGAGAGTAAACCTCCTGCACTGTTGGTGGGACTGTAAATTAGTACAGCCATTATGGAGAACAGTAAACAACTACAGATAGAACTCCCCTAGGATCCAGCAATCCCACTCCTGGGAATATGCCCAGAGGTTCGGAAAACATCAGGTCTAAGGGATTCCTGCACTCCCACGTTTATTGCAGCTCTGTTCACAATAGCTAGGTGATGGAACTGACCTAAATATCCATTTATGGATGACTGGATAAGGAAATTGTGGTATATATACACAGTGGAATACTACTCAGCCATGAAAAGAATGAAATTCTAACATTCGAAACAACATGGATGGGCCTGGAGAAAATTATCCTAAGTGAAGCAACCCAGGCACGGAAAGAGAAACACTGCATGTTCTCACTCATAACTGGGATCTGAATCCATAAACAAACAAATAAACAGTAAAGAGAGACACAGAGATAGAAGGAAACAACAATCACAGTAGTACACTGAACTTTTAAAAAACTAGAGGTGGAAAGGGGGACGGGAGGATAGAGATGGAGGGAGGGGGGCTAATGAGGAATTGGTCAACAGACACGAAGAATGACTGTGTATTGTAATGATGAATAAGCTATCTATACTGATCTAACCACCACGCATTCTACAGAACTATTGAAAATCAACATTGTACCCCACATGTATGGATATATATAAAAAAAGAAAACAAAAACACTTTAAATAGAATGCATTTTTGAAATTGATAAAAATTATATAACATATATTTAAAAATCAATTTTATTAATAAAAACAATGTACATTAAGTAACTAAGGCATCTCCCAGTTCTAAGAATAAACGTGTTTTTCAATCACTACTTATTTAGCAATAAAATCTAATTTTAATTTCTATACTTTTAAAAAGATTTTTTAGGATCAAACTCTGTCCTAAGGAGAAGTATTTTTGCAAAACCACTTTGATTACTAATATGGAATTACATACTGCTGACTGATCCTTTAGGATGTATGAAAAGTCTGTAGTATGATAAATTTATGATTAAGTATTTTCCATTATACAGATTTCAAATAAATCATAATCAACCTGGATTTTATAAGATTTATGCATCAAATATTAATTACACTTGTCTATGCACATATATCTGTGTGGCTATTATTTTGATTTGCAAAATGTTTAACTTTTGATATTTCTGTTTTATTAATATATCTAAATTAATGTAAGCATTTATATTTTATGTTTGAAAAATAAGCCATGACTATCAATTAGGTGGCTCCTCACACCCTGGAAATCATTTTGCAGTTTGAAGCTCCGTTTCATAATTGTTTTAAAGTTTGTATTTCATGACTTAATCATAAATACCACATAGTCAATAAAGAAATATAGAATAAGTCTTTGCATTTCTTTCAACTATTACTACTTTGCTCGTTAGATAGTTAAATAGATTTGTCTATACCATCGTATTACTTTAGGATTAGCTTCTAGCAAACAAAAATAAATCCATCTCAGAATTTAAATTGGTAAAATGATTCAGCAGAAGCCCCAAAGATTAATGTTGAGTAAAACCTGGAGATTAAACATCATTAACATTTGTTATATTTAATTTGATAGGATAATATGAAAATATTTGTAATGAATATGCCATAATTTATCTTTTAGCATGAAAAATGTTATTATTTCTTGGGCTAAATTTTACAAAATTATGACACCCAAACCCTAATTTATTTTAAAGTTAATTAAATAATCTAATTCTAATTTTCTATAAAAATAAAGCTTAAATGACACAAATAGTACACCTACAAAATGCAAATTTTCTTTTATTCATGACACCTATATTAATATATTATGAATATTTGTAAATGCTTTTTATCACTTCCTGAAATAAAAGGATGATATAAAACTTAAAAGGAAAAAGCTTAATAAAAAGTCCCTTATATTAAAGAAGCATTTTGCTAGTATTTATAGGTAAACTTCTCCTACACACTAATTTATGAAGTAAGGAGCTTGCTGGAAACAAGCTTTTATCAACAAAACCAAGGACATTGGTGTCCCATTGGCTTTGGATTAAAAAATAATAATAGTAAAGATGACTTCATCACCAGAGTTAGTACTATTCCTCAAATTAGTGACACTGGATCCATCAGCCTTGCTATCAAATTCAAAATGTATGCTTTTAAAAATATTATATTTTCTATTTCATCTATAAATCTGAGTTCTATTTTTCTGATATCAATGTGTTCTATATTTCTAAAACAAATAATTCATCTTTAGCATTTTTATATATGTGAGGCTAAATGTGAAAATTTTGAAAAATCATCTGTAATTGAAAACGTAAGGACAAAGAAAATAAAGCACTATTTTCATATATGTCCTCTTTGCACTTTCCAATAAAATGTCTAGTTTAGACTTCTGAATTTATGAGTAAGTATGTAATTAGCTCATGACAGGTATTTGAAAAATATCAGGACAACTACTTATAACTGCAGAAAGCTGAGATCAATTGTTGGAATTGAGTTGCAGAGTCACCAGACATTGATCAGGCAAGATTCAGGAAATGTGGGTTTGTGAGACATGGATTAAGAAGAACATCTGATCGCTTCATGCATAGAATAAAGAATATAAGCTCCCAATATGACCCAAAGGGTTTCATTTGTTCAGTCAATGCTTTAGGATGAAATTTTGTGATCTAAAGGAAGACCAGACTTATTTAGGAAAGAAGTATTTCCTATTGTGTTCAGGTTTTATATACTTCAGCTAAATATTGAAAGTTAAATACCATTTACCTAGAAAGACTAGTGAATTCTAAATAGAGAAATCCTAACCGCTAAGAAATTATGATGAAAATAAACCATTTTTTACATCAGCAATAAATACTCATAGACATAAAAAACACATTTTTTAAAAAAATGAGCATCCCAGTTATATAATCAATGTGTTAAAAACAGAAATAAAACATTTAAACATTAAATAAAAGGTGGTTGTTTAAAAAAAACAGTACATCCATAACCAACAGAATACATAATTTTGACCGAGTCTTTATGTTTTATTTCCTAATAAACCTTCAAATGTTTTTAAAAAATATTATAAATGACTCTATAAAACTTTCATTCTTTAATTAAAATTTTTAATTTTTAAAAAGATTCTATAAGCCTTTTATTATGTGTCCTGATTTTTCCATCTCTTATGGAATAGTTCAGATATTATTTTTTCTGTTTTATATTTTTTATTTTATAGTTTCTATTTGTTGATAAAATCTCAAAAAGTAAATTTCTATTCATAACAGCTATTTTAATGGTCTTATTTGATACTTTAAAATGTCTTTTTCTGAGTTAGTTTCTATTTACTGCTTTATATCTAAGTTATGGATCTATTCATATGTTTTCTCATATGTCTAATATTTATTTTATTATAAGCTGGATATTGTAGATGCCTCATTGTTCAGAGTCCGCACTATATTTTCCTACTTTTAATAGTGTAGAGTTTTGTTCTGACAGAAGTTAATTTACTGGCATCTCAGTTTTATTTTGCCACGAAATGATTTTAAACTGTACTGGGATTTAATTAGAGTAACCTGTAATGTTAGCCTAGAGTGGCCCTACTCCTAAATCATGGCCTTGGCAGAGATTCAAGTGAATGCCCAGACTATTCAGCAAGATTTTCTCCACTTCAATGACTTTAACACACTGTCACCTTTGGAATATCTGTTCTTATCACATCTCCCAGAAACTGTTCTTTGAGACTCCAAACAAACAAACAAAAAAAGAAAAAACTTCTCAGTGTCTATCCCTATGGACACACGGTTTAGTATTCGTCTGATGACTCAAGAGGATCCCTAAGCAGTTTTCTAGGTCTCCTTGTCTGATCAGTGTCTGATCAGTTTCTTCACTTCTGGCACCCTGACCTGAAAATTTCAAATACCTCAGTAGCCCCAACATTTAATTTCTTCTGTTTTCTGCCCAACAAGACCCAGGTTCTCTTTTTGGTCATCACCTTTGCATGGTTTGGAAATTGTTCCAGATAAAATGTAAGTCTGAATGTGCAGTTAACCAGTATTTCCTTTCTTTGAAGGGCCATATACCTTTTATATAAGATTTCCAATTCCTGAAATTAATTGTTCTGTATATTGTCCAGTTATATAATATTATTTTCAGCATGAGAGTAAGTCAGTACCCTGTGAGTTTATAATCAGAGAGAATTCTTTTTTTTTTTTTTTTTTTGAGAATTGAAATTGAAATGATTAGTTATTAAATGATAGATACTTCAGGTATAGTGTCTTCTTAAGCATCAAAAAAAATTATGAAATAAGACTGTGCTTATTTTACAGGAATGGAATCTGAGGTTCAGAAAAGTTAAGTAAATTCCAGGAATCGTATGTCTAGAAGTGGTAGAGTTAGAATTAGAAACTAGATGTGACCAACCCCAAAGCCTGTGTGTTTATTACACTGCTCCTCCTAACTACCTCTTTGGCAGTCTTTCCTTTGTAAACACTGCCACAGGATCACAAAATATGCTTACTTAAGTTTTCAACAATATTTTGAAAATATCAGCTTCTCTGACTCAACACAGTAATTATTTCCACCATCCTCTCCAATGAGCAATAGTACAGACTTTAACAACAGCAATAATAACTCAGTATAAAATCAAACATTTAGCACGTATTTACTATATTCTACCTATTCTTTTAATTCTAAAACTATAATTCTAAAAATCTTATGTTATAATAATATGATAAAATCTATGTTATAATGTTAAAAATCATGCTATAATTTTTAAAACCTTATGTTGTCATTACATTTGTGAAATAAAACAATTGAGGCATAGAAAGTCAAATAATTTCTACAGGATTATATAATTTATAAATTCAAAGGCAGACTTTAATATCAGTCTGACTTTGGAGTTCATCTAATTAAATATACGAGCATAAATTGAATGAGAATGACAAGGAATAAAATATGAGATAATAATTATCAAATTAATTTTAAATTAAAAAGAATAATTTTAAAATATTAGAAATACAGTTATTTATATTCATACACTAGTGATAAATATGTCAATTATATTACAGAACGAGATCTAAGAGAGTGACTTTAGATTTTAAAATAATCCAATCCATTTAGAGATGTGGAAATGGATTTCTCAAATGACTCACTGAATCACTTAATAGGAAACATTAAGTTTGTACCAGAGTGTCTTCTAAAATTAATATTTTCTACACACAATTTCTTTTTATTTCCTGCTATACAAAGCCTCGTTTTAGTACATAATTTTTTTTTGCAGGGGAGAGCGGTTAATTTTTTTTATTTTTTATTTTCTTGGTGATTTCCTCCTTTTTTATCTGGGCACTTACTGTGTCCTGATTATCATACTACATGGTTAATATTTTATTCCTATATAAACCCTGAAGCAAATAATATTACGCCATTTATTCAGATAAAAAAACCGAATCACAATAAAATTAAATAACCAGCCTAAGACCAACAGAACTAAAACTCCAGAGTCCTTGGTTTACATGATGATGCTGTACTGCCTCTTGAATAAAATTACTTTGTGTATAAGAGTTTTAAGTAGTTATTTATTGTCTTCCCCTCAGTTGATTTTTATTGACTTCTGAGTTAACATAAAAAATGTATCATTTTCCACATGACTTGGCTCTGATCCACCTTTGCAACCTTCTCTCTACTTCTTTTCTCCCTTCCTCTTCTCTTCCTTTTTCTTTCCTTTCTTCTCTTCCCCTCATCCTGTTTCTCCTCCTCTGTCTCCTCCTTTTCATTCCTTCCTTTTACTCTCTTCTCTATTTTTGTCCTCGACCTCCTACTTTCTCTTCTTCCACCTCCTCTTCCTCTCTCTCAAAAATCGGAATTTAGTCCATCCCTCTCCTGGAATCAGTGGCTTCAGCAGTTTTTTGCCTGATGCATTTTCTAAACACCATTTACATGTAGAGATGCTGAGAATTTTTAAAGCATACCATAGAATGCAGCTGTGTCATTTATTGAAAGCAGAAAAATTAACATTTGACTCTTTCATCTCAAAAATGGAACAAAATGACTGCACGTTTTTTCTAGTAAATAAATGATTTCTTTACAGACATACTCCAGAGAAATTTCCTTTATTGGCTTTTATCATGAAACTGGGAAATTTCCAAATTATGTACTGTATAATTTTCAATACATTTTCTAGAAAAAACACGGCTCATTTTTAAGGGAAATTATCATAACTTTAATTTGATTCAGCAACATTAATTGAACAGCTACTATGTACTAAAGAACGGTCAGAGGTGAAATAAATGATGTTAAGATTCTTTGTCTTTAAAATTCTATAGTATTTAAGCCAAATTTAACTTAAAATTAATTTCTGTTTTCTTATTACTAAAATGTCTGTGTTTGAGATGAGTATTCAGCTTTCAAATTGAACATTGCTGTCTTCCCTCGCCCCATCTTGCTAGCTAAATTTTTATCTTTTTTCTTCAAATTCTAAAATGTCTGTGTTTGAGATGAGTATTCAGCTTTCAAATTGAACATTGCTGTCTTCCCTCTCCCCATCTTGCTAGCTAAATTTTTATCTTTTTTCTTCAAATGTCACTGCAATTCTTTTATCCTGAGCATTGTTTAATAAATACTATACTACACATATATTAGATTTACAATAAAAAATTAATTAACGAAGGATGAGGAAGAAAATAGGTATTTATTCTAAAACAAATAAGAAATGTAGAATCTGTGTCTTTCAGATTATATGTATATATCTCATATATATCATATATTTATATAATGCCTATTTATCTATCTGCCTATATCTACCCATCTGTCTATACAATTTAGCCGGTTTTAGAATATATAAAGTGTAACTCTGGCACTTGTGCACATTTATAAGAACACTTTCACTATTTAATGGAATTTTCATATTGGTTTATATTTCAATAGGCTGACATTGAAATCAAGTTTTTTAGATATTTTAAACACTCAAATAATGGACAGAAATGTGTGAAGAAGCAGCAGCCATCATGCATAACAATACGAGTTTATAAAGGATGGACAATGTGAAAACTTGTCATGTGTGGTATTAGAGAAGCATAACACACTGTGCCAAGCAAAGAAATTGATTTGAAAGGATAAATAAAAAATACTAGAAATTTGTTTGAATTTTTGGCACCTCCTTGTGTCCTGATGGGCTCCAAATGGAGCCCCTTATTGTTTTTCTGTAATCCATCTTGGAGCTGACAGGGGTGAAAGTTGCAAGTCACAGCTTGCATGCAGTGCCTTAGGATGACAAAGCTCAATAAAAACAATTATTCCAAAGCCCATATCTCATCCATTATTAAACCTATAAAAGAGTTTTAATTTCCTGTGCAATTACATAGTGAAATGTCATACTCTGAATGAAAAAAGATTAATTGCTTTTGATAAAATACTGTGTATTTTTATTTGACTTTTTGGACATCCATTTAATGTAGTAATATCATTTCAATCTGCTGTGCTTCATATCATACAGAATTGTTGTAATTCTGCAAAAGAAGCATTGTTTAATTATTTTCTTTTCCCAGAAAGGGGTACAAATAAAATATTAATTCCTCTTGGCTCGAAAGTACTAGCAGCCACATTATATTTTTTATATCAAGTTGGAGTCTCTTTTACAAATGAACAAGAGCAAAATATGATTAATGCATTTTGCAAGAGATTCATAAGATTACCTCAAATAACATTTATATGTCATGTGTAGACACAAATTACAATTTCTATCATTTGTGTTTGTTTTCTACTTACCAATGATTATTAAGTAATCCATAACAATGACCAGTCACTTTCTTCCTGTCACAAATATGACATCAATTTATTCTCTCATACAGGCTAAACTAATGGCAAATAACTTTGCAGGAAAATAAACTGTCCAAATTCTAAGTGTAGTGACAAAAGCAGGAAGCCCCAGTGAGAATGAAAATAGCATTTGAGAGACAGTGGACTAGAGGGCAACTACAGCATTTTGACCTGTTGCAGCCCACTAAATGATTGGGTGTGATTACCTTGAATTGTTCTTTTGCATTTCTGAAAATAGCAGGAATGGTCATTTGGTAGGAAATTACTATTTTAGCAATTTCATGTTTCTACAGAGAAAATATAATTTTACATTTGATAGTATTCAGTCTTGAATTGCCTATTATATTCATTGATATTGAATAACAAAGAAGCAAAATATGAACTAATATGCATAGAACTTTCTGAATAACTATAATGCAAGGAAGAGACAATACTCTCTATTTGTTGCAGCTTAATATGATTGTCAGTCTGGGCCCTGGAAATATTTGTTGCAGGTTAGGAATGAGTTTGATTGGCACATATGTTTTGGAAAGCGCACACAGTTCCTCATCCATCAAAAACTAATGTGGGAAATTGTAACCCTTAAAATCTATACTTTCATTTTTTTCCTAGAATTACAAATCAACTAGCATCATTTTATATCCAATATGTTCCTCTCTTTTCCTGATTGTAAAGAAAGCTGGAAAAGAGATAAACAGTAAAAGATTGCCTTTTCAAAGGTGACAAGGAAGAGTGTTTAAGAGAAAGCATATTAAGTAACAGAAATAAAATGTTTCCATATTCACTTATAATTTTGAGATACCTATTTAAGTAAAATGTGAAAATAAAATTATACTTTGCATATATCAGTCATTATTTCTCAATAATAAAGTAGTGATTATCTCCCTGTTGATATAACTTAAGGAAATGTTGATAAACCTATATATACCCTGAAAATGTAAATTGGAAAATTGAATTGAATTATTATTTAATTTGGTGTCTATGTAAATGTAATCTTTTAATTTGTAGTGCAAAAGGAAAATATGTACAATCGTATAACTCTTAAAAATTATTTTCAAATCTCCATGCAATATGCAGATTTCTGTAATAAGTATATGGGTATACTAATTGATAGGCTGCAGTTCACATATCAGAGCTCATATTAATATAAAAATTGAAAAATTTTTAATCTGAAATTATGCATATTTTAAGGATAATAATTGATCTCTCAGTACAAAAGATAAAGCACAAACATTTTAGTTTCTTTTGCATGTCCAAGGCACTCATATGACAGACACATGGGTGTGATCACTCAATTTTATTTAAAATATTTCCATTAATCAGTAGTTTCTTAATTTTAAGAATGAATAGAAAAATGCAATACATATAAGAAAGGCTACCATACAATTGCTATTTAATTGTATGTTTTCTGATCAGCATTCTGCTTGATCCATAGTACACCTTTCTACAAATAATAACTGAAAGAATGAAAGAAATAATAGAGATTATACTCCAAAAGATTTAAAGACAATAATTAAGCCATTTTTCTGTACACTAAGAACATTACACATAAAGTCATGATTTTTCATTATAATTCTGTATTTTTGAATCAATTCTGACCTCTTAAATGTGAAACTTTTCTTCTACCAGATGATTAAAATTGCTTTTTTCAAGGTCAGTGATAACCCCTATCTTACCAAATCCAGTTTTCAATCCTTTTCCCTCAACATAATCCACACAATAGCTTGATTCTTAATATTCATGTCTCTTCTAATTACANAGCAAAAGTTGAATCACGATACTCTTGCTATTTAAGACATTCCAATAGATTCCCATTATATTCAAAATAAAACCTAGGTCCCCTCTAATGGTCCACAAGGCATTACACAATGAAGTGCTGCCATCTTTCTACTTCATTGCCTACAAGTGTTCCCCTCCTCCACTAACTATATAAAAAACACGCTAAATATTTAGGTGTTCTTTGCAAATTTCAAACTTGGCTTGAGAGCTTTATAATAGCTTTTTCTGTCTTTATATACATTTTTGCTTTTGAATCTGTTCATGTGTCACTTCTTCTAGACATCCAGTTCATTCCTTCATCACATACATTCAGGACTTGGCTCAAATACTACATCCTCAGAAAGTCCTACTCTAAACTTATTTTCAAAAATAGCTGCTCTCTCCAATCTCTTTCTTTTCTACTGTAACAATTAACATCATCTGATATTCTCTTAGATTTTGTTCTGTCTTCTTCTAGTTCCCGGAGCATGTGACTCTGAGGTAAAACACGTTTTTTCACTGCTATGCTCCTGAGAACATAACTGACATATTACAGTAGCCCAAAAATTCTTTTGAATAGGTAAGTGTATGAATGAATAAAATTTCTTTGCAATGCTAAATTGTTACATGTTCAGTAATTTGTGTGTACTACTGAGAAACAATTACTGCCTGCCATGGTTGTTACCACCTTCCCCCCAATAAGATCCCTTATAACAGTTTGACCATACCCACAAAAAAACCCATCAATACCCACTTACACCAGGTAATGGCCAGTCACAGAAAACCCTCTACCCCTTACACCAAATAATCCTTTCTTTTGAAATGTCTCCAAACTTGCTCACTTGTCCATTTGTAGCCAACTCAGGACTTCCAAATGTACCTGAAGACCAATTAGAAAGGTTCATCTGCTTCCAAAACTTCTACCCATGCAGTTCACATATCAGAGCTCATATTAATATAAAAATTGAAAAATTTTTAATCTGAAATTATGCATATTTTAAGGATAATAATTGATCTCTCAGTACAAAAGATAAAACACAAACATTTTAGTTTCTTTTGCATGTCCAAGGCACTCATATGACAGACACATGGGTGTGATCACTCAATTTTATTTAAAATATTTCCATTAATCAGTAGTTTCTTAATTTTAAGAATGAATAGAAAAATGTAATACATATAAGAAAGGCTACCATACAATTGCTATTTAATTGTATGTTTTCTGATCAGCATTCTGCTTGATCCATAGTACACCTTTCTACAAATAATAACTGAAAGAATGAAAGAAATAATAGAGATTATACCCCAAAAGATTTAAATACAATAATTAAGCCATTTTTCTGTACACTAAGAACATTACACATAAAGTCATGATTTTTCATTATAATTCTGTATTTTTGAATCAATTCTGACCTCTTAAATGTTAAACTTTTCTTCTACCAGATGATTAAAATTGCTTTTTTCAAGGTCAGTGATAACCCCTATCTTGCCAAATCCAGTTTTCAATCCTTTTCCCTCAACATAATCCACACAATAGCTTGATTCTCAATATTCATGTCTCTTCTAATTACCCTCTCTCTGTAGGTAATCCACCGATTTTCATATAATTTTTATAGTGATCACTCCAAACTTTTTATCAAAGCTTTGTCCCTTTCTTCTGGGTTCCTACTTCTGTATCTGTCTACTCAGCATCACTGCTTGGACACATAAGACATATCAAAGCTAAGATGTCAAGAACAAACCTCGTAATCACAGTGGCACCAATTTTTTCCTACTTAGTGTTCCTCATTTCAGTACATCTCAACCTCACTACTGCTCACAGAACACACTGAAGTTATCTTTGATTTCTCTGATACACTATATTCAATTAATCAGCAGATTTTTTGCTTCTGTTTTCAAAATCTATGCCAATATGAACTCATCCCATTACTTACGACCTTATCACATCTATTCAAGGCACCAATATCACTGGCCTGTACTGTGATAATAAATTCTTAATTGATCTCTCTGTGTCCATGCTTGCCTGTTTGTACTCTTTTCTTCACACAGTTGCCAAAACTATTTTTAAAAGCAAAAGTTGAATCACGATACTCTTGCTATTTAAGACATTCCAATAGATTCCCATTATATCCAAAATAAAACCTAGGTCCCCTCTAATGGTCCACAAGGCGTTACACAATGAAGTGCTGCCATCTTTCTACGTCATTGCCTACAAGTGTTCCCCTCCTCCACTAACTATATAAAAAACACGCTAAATATTTAGGTGTTCTTTGCAAATTTCAAACTTGGCTTGAGAGCTTTATAATAGCTTTTTCTGTCTTTATATACATTTTTGCTTTTGAATCTGTTCATGTGTCACTTCTTCTAGACATCCAGTTCATTCTTTCATCACATAAAAAATGTTTAGTCCTGTTGCTTGGGACATGTACTCTTCCATTCTTTGATTAATCAGTAAATTCAGAAAAATGGGTGTTCAGGGGTGTTTTTAAGCCAATTTCTAGCTCCTTGGAAAGTAAAAGACAATTAAGAGGATAATAAAAAGAAAAGAAAACAAAACAAAAATAGAAAGAAGAAAAAAAAAGAGCAAGAGAGAATGCTCAGTAGATAGAAAAGAAAAGGAATGGAATTCTAGCCATTTGAAAGAATATCTCTATAATACATTGAACCTCTCGACTGCTAAGCATTCATTTTTGGTTTTATTTCAATCGTTTGAATTCTACCTAACAAAATGTCACTATCCCAGATGAAATATACACAAATGTGTGCTTTTATGGTTTTACTTTCCTATGCAGGACAACCCAAGACTTATCCAATCACTGCACCAAGCTGCAAGCACAGTACTTCTAGATGTTATGCACTGCCGTTATTCGGGCTTGGATATAGCTCCTTATTATTCTGCCACTTATTCCAAATGTTAAATTATACAACTATCAAGAACACTCTATAGGTAATGATACAGGGAGTATAATTACTTAAAAAATACCACATCCATTTTCATAGACAGAGAAATAAAATCAATATACCCCTTTGGCTAAAAAAAAAAAAAAAAAAATCAAGAAATTCTAACTATCATAGTGCAGTGAGTTAATTGGTAAGCCAATGTGTCAGCTCTCGGTTTTGTTTCTGAGAGTTTATTTTTGTCTAAGGCAAATTGTGTGATAGCTCTCGAAGAAGAGTTTATTTTAGCCTACAAATTTTCTCAGATACTTGCAAAGGTTAATCTTAGCTTACCAATTTAGGGGTCTAGCTGAAAATTCACCTACTTCAAACTAAATTCCACTAACATTTCTTTGAACTAAGAGGTCCAAACTTTTATTTTAATAGCATGGCTCTTGAAATTAGAACTTGCCCTTGAAGACTCTAGGTCTGGGCAGTAGGCTTCAAGGTTTAGCAGTTTTCAGTTGGCTTCTGTCTAGGGAAAGGATAGTATAGCCTTATACTACACCCCAATGGATGGGGTGGCAGAGACTGCTTCACTAAGGGATAATTATCAACTTTGCAGAAAGGTGGTCTTTGTGGTCTGGTTTCTTCTCCAGCAGTGCCTCATGTCTCCCCACTTCTCCTTATACTAAGCTTATAGTTGAGCAAAGAATGTGGCTTTTACAAATCTGATGACTCTTTGCTGGCACACTCTTTCCTACCATAAGGACCTAACCTAGGAAAACTAAGCTTTTCTGGACTGAGACTTATGTTGTAACCAGCATCCAAGAACAGCCACTCCTTTGCTAGAAACAAAGGACTCAAGAGTCCAAGGTTGGTGCAAGGTGTGGAATCTTTATTATCAGGAAGCACAACGTGGGGGACAGTTTGGGCTGCAAAGTATCTCAGAAGCTCCAGAGCGTCAATAAAGGTTTTTAAAAGGAAGAGTGTGGGAAGAAAAAAGGTGACGTTAGTCCCATCAGAAAGCTACTACTTAGGGCCGGCCCGTGGCTCACTCGGTAGAGTGCGGTGCTGATAACACTAAGGCCACAGGTTCGGATCCTATATAGGGATGGCTGGTTGGCTCACTGGCTGAGCATGGTGCTTACAACACCAAGCCAAGGGTTCAGATCCCCTTACCGGACATCTTTATTTATTTATTTTTTTTTAAAAAGCTACTACTTGAAATTTTGCAGGTTCTGGGCTTTCTTTATCTCAAGGCCAGTACTGTAACTCTTTCATCTAGTCCTATAACTCTCTCATTCATGCTTGGAATGCAGGTGTTATCCACTTCCCACAAGGTGAATGCTATCTTGTTCACAGGCAGCTTTGACTCCAAACAAAGAATGGTTAGTTCCTGATTAGTTCTTATTATCTTGCTCCTCCTGAGCACCAAGTCACATGTTTTCCCAACAGGCCATGCTGTTAGTCAAAGTTACAAAAAGACTATGACTGGCATTCTGCTTAAAGTTACATTTTACAAAACGGCTCTTTTAAGCCCAATTGTCCATGACTATTTACATGGTGGGCTCTTAAAATGTCATGTTTGTAGGATGGCCACAAGAAGTAGCCAATAAAATACAACAGCCTTATATTTTCTATCAATTCACTTTTAATTCCAATTGCAAAATGCTCATCATCCAAGTCCCTAAACAGAAAAGTTTAACAAGGCATTTTTTTCATCACAGAATACAGGTTACCATCGTCTAGGCCAAGGGTTGCTGTGATTCCACTGTAACCACAGTCCTACAGTTTAGAGACTTTCACTTAAATACCTTCAATGCTTCATAATTTTTTCTACTGATCATGATTCCTCTAGGTGCAAGTGATCAAAACTCATGACTAACTAACTTTAGCAAAAAAGTAAATTGTAAGGGGCTGGCTAGTTAACTCAGTTTGTTAGAGCACAGTGCTGATAACACCAAGGTACAGGATTTGATCCTTTTACCAGCCAGATGCAAAAAAAAAAAAAAATAGTATTTGCTTCTTTAATTGGACAGCATGAAGTTGTGTCGGTTTTGCTGTTCCTTTGTTTCCAGAAATGCTTTGCTTTCTCTGTCTCTCACAACTCAAATGTTGGCTTTGTTTTCAGGTAGCTTTTCTATACCTTATGGCTAAGATGAGCAATTTTTCCTTGACAACACTGTTTCAGGAAGAGAATAATAATATTGACCCTTGGGCTGTGCAAAGTGGCAGTGCTCTGACTAGGCTCTGAGGATTCAGCAGGATCAGAAAGACAAAAATCCATTAACCAGAGGAGCTTAAATTCCAGGAAGGTAAGATAAACAATAATAAATTATTGTTTACAATAAGTAGTATCTTGGATGGTGATAAATTCAGTAGGAAAAAAATTCTCTGTAAATCAGAGAATGTTCTTAAGGAGTGCCAGGAGTAACATATTCTAGAGAAGGGCTTAAATTCTAGTAAGGGAAAACAAACAAACAATAAATAAATGGAAAACATGTATACTCGTACTATTTCACTTGTTGAAAGGTTCTATGGAAAGGATTTAAATGTTTTTTCATAGAGATAGGAAAGCTCTTAGGGAGTGCTGGGCTAACTCTAGAAGGACAGAGATGATCTGTCTCAGGGTATTTATCATTCCCTGTACTCTGCCTGTATCAATAACTATCTCTGGAGAACAGGACCTTCTCCTTATCCCTATCCAATCACTATTTCTGATGTGGGGAAGGTAGGGCTTCTTGAATGATAGGTCATTCAAGGTAGGAAAGAGGGAAGAGGGAAGAGGGAAGTCTGCTCCTAAAGAGAAATGATAAAGTTTCATTTTTGACAACATAGTTTAGGATTCTGGCCAAAACGTGTAGAAGTTTCATACAAAATACTTTCTTAAAGAGTAGACTTAAAGGTGGTACTTCTCCAGAACTGTTTCGGCCAGTATCCTTACAACAGTGTGTCTGTGCTGGATTAGTTTCAAAATTCTAAGGCTGCGAATCCTTATGATGTTAAAATAATGCTGTTGTCTTTAGTGAAGAGAAGTTACTCTTTACTTAATTTTTTTAATGGGAAAATTTCTTATTTTCTGTGGTCTTTGTTGTACTTGTTCTATTGAAATTGGAGGGAATGCTTGTCTTACCAAGCAATACAGATGATAGGAGCTTTAGCTTCTGTCTCTATCTCTTTCTTCGTAGAGTGCACTTCTATGAGACTATGTCAGAGAACAGATGCGATATTGTCCTCACAAAGCCCAATTGCATCGCTAAAGAGCATGCATTCAGAAGAAGCAAACTAACACAGATCAAGTCAAGCAAAAATTAGTTATAGGTTCTGATTACACATTTACCACAGAATCATATTTTAGGGTTTTCTGGAACATGGTTGTCTCCCCAATCAGAACTTACTTTCATCTCTCTAAGCATACTATTTCTGGATATTTTCAGGAAATTCTAAGGCCTCTATGAAGAAACAATTTTCTGATTTTGAAAATATTTATTTCCATACCCTTAAAGGTCACAATTTTCTTAAATCTTGCTCTTGCCTTTTGTTTCTATTTGCAATGCAGCCTATTTTTATCTAAACTTATCTGTTTCTTATTATATCATATTTTATAAAGCTAAGAGGAAGCAATTCTCACTACTATCTGACTCTTCAATCCCCTTCAAGAAGTTATCATGGAGCAGTTTTGCCTATTTTATTTTATTTTATTTTTTGCTGCCAGCTATCAAACATTGTCAGTCACTCTTCTTCTCTCCCTCCCTCCTTCCCTTCTTCCTTCCTCTGTCCCTCCCCTTAATTCTTTGCATGGCAAAACCTCATTTAAGATACAATTTTTTATATTATTGTGAATAGAATTAGCCCTGAAACAAAGTATTTCCAAATTTCATGCAGTATAACAAAAGTTAGTTCTCATTTTAGAGATCTTTCACCTCTTTGAATAAATTTATTCATAGTTATCTTATTCTTTTGGTAGCTATTGTAAAGGGGCTTGCTTTCTTGATTTCTTGTTCTGCTTGTTTGTTGTTGGCATATAAGAATGCTATTGATTTCTGTATATGATTTTGTATCCTGCACCTTACTGAATTTATTTATGAGGTTTAGGAGTTTTTTGGCAGAGGTTATGGGATTTCCTATATATCAGATCATGTCATTTGAGAACAGGGACAGTTTAATTTTGTATTTTCCAATTTGGATACCCATTATTTCTTTCTCTTGCCTGATTGTTCTGGCTAATACTTCCAATACTGTGTTGAATAAGAGTTGTGAGAGTGGGCATCCTTGTCTCTACAACAATAACTACAAAGCACCGCTAAAAGAAACTAAAGAGGACACCAAAAGATGGAAAGATATTTCATGTTTATGGATTAAAAGGATTAATATTGTGAAAATGTTAATACTACCCAAAGCAATCTACAGAATAAATGATCCTAAAATTCATATGGAACAGCAAAAGACCAAAAGAAACAATGGAATCCTGAGAAAAATAAAATAAAATAAATTAATAAATAAATAAAACTGGAGGCATTATACTGCCTGACTTAAAACTATACTACAAAACCATAGTAACCAAAACTGCATGGTACTGGCATTAAAACAGACACATGGATCAATGGAACTGTATTAGTCTGTTTCTGTTGCTTATAACAAAATACACAGAACTGGTTGATTTATAAAGAAAACAAAATTTATTGCTTACAGTTTCTGAGGCTGGGAGGTCCAAGGTCCAGGGAACACATCTGGTGAAAACCTTTTTTTGGTGGTAATTCTATAGAAATGCAGATGTTTTGCTATTTCTGCTGCTTGCTGTATTAGCTGAGGTGGAGGAGCCACCTCAATGATATCTCAACCACAGGACTGGCGAGTTGAAGCTGTTAGTCTGTTGTTAGACTGGCTGCACTGTTGGGTAGGGACCACATTTCCTTTCTCTCTCTCTCTCTCTCTCTCTCTCTCTCTCTCTCTTTTTCCCTACAGTGCTTGCCAGATTCCAAGAAAAATGTTTCAAGAGAGCACAGCAGGAGCTGTGAGGCCCAGTGTGATCTAGTCTTAGATGTCACAGAGAATTATTTCTACCACATTTTGTTAGTCAAGGAATTCACTAAGGCCAGCCTTTATTTAACAGGATGGGAATTATACTCCACATCTCAATGGAAGGAGTAGTGAAATCACCATACACATTTTACCTCCATGAGGATAGTAAATGAAGTTATCAGTGTACCCAGAGATGAGACAAAAACATGGATATTCATGAAGAAAAGCAATGTCAGCTACATAGGCCAGCTAAATCCCCCCCTCCCCCGCTCCAGGAGAGAAAGAACAGTTATCAGACTCTTTAGGTCCTGTCCTTCATGGGGAGGCATTTGAGTTCTGTAGGTGATCTAAGCTTTTTAAATACTTTCAAAGTAAAATATATTTTCCTTTGTTAACATTTGCCGCATCTTATAGTATAATTACTAGGTATGAATTGCTAACAGCCTTCATCTCTTTTCTTTATTTTATAAACATAAAAAAGGTAAGGAGGAATGAAAAAAAAATGGAGAGAGAGAGAAAGAGAAGAAAAGAAAAGATGACCTTTTAAGAAAAGATGATAGAATGGAGAAGAAAAAAGAAATGTTTAGTTACCTCCATCTAATCATACATACTGTTAACCACCTACTGACATTTGCACTTAAAAAATTTGGAAAGTGTCCTATTTAACATATACAAATTTGAAATCCCTTACTGTGCCTCATTTCAAAGAAAACCAATCATTCATTATATTGCAAAGCCAGAAATCTTGGAGCCCTTTTAATTCCTAATTTTTCTTAATTTCTCATGTCCAGTCCAGTTCTATGTACTGAAAATTCTATCACTTTACGTCTTACATCTTCTGTACTCTTTGATTTTCTTCTCAATGGCCTATTTCCACCTAAATTAGTTTGTATAGGCTACTGAAAGTTTTCTCCTGAATTATCAAAATAGCTTCCCAACTGATGTATCAACATTTAGACCTCTCTTACCCCAATCTTTTATCAGAATTGGTACTACATTCACACTAAGTTTTCTAAAACTCAGATCTGATCATGACCTTCCATACTTGTACTTCCTCCATAGGTCATGTCAAGTAAGTGCTGTCATCTTTATTGTTGCTGTCCTTTGCCCATTCTTCTCCTGTGGCCTGGTGTATTCTGTCCTGATTCCTATGATTTATTCCTACTTTCTGTTAAAATTTCATCTTAGCTATGATTACTTCCTCATGAAATTTTATTTCCTCTCAAAAACATTAACATTTTTTTTCTTGACCCATCTCACCACATTCTAAATGCCCGTACAGTTGTCTGCTCTAAGCTGTTTGTGAGCAGGAAGCACATGCTGCTTACTACTATATTCTTTGGTCTTACAGTATACTGATCAGCACACAGGAAGAGCAAATAGATGCTTGCAAATATGTGAATGAATGATGCAATATGATCTTTCATTTAAGCCAAGTTTACTTGACTTTAAATCATGATGAAATGTCTTTATCACAAAGAAATGATTAAGTTTTGTAATGATGAATATGATAATTACCTTAACGATCATCGCACATTGTATACATGCACTGATACTCAACTCTGTACCCCACCAATATGTGTTATCAATATGTTCCAAAAAAATTAAGTTAATAAATATATGGTAATCAACTTCAAGTTTCTGGGGCTGTTGTAAAATACTTTATCTGGAAATGAATCCTAATGAATAGGTAAGTTTCAAAATTATGAATATTATACACTCAAGAATGTTTATGTTAAAATTTTGAGAAGTTTGAGAGTCACTGATTCATACAAGTAAAATTCATTTTGAGGTCTGGTGCCCAGTATATTTATTTATAAGACATATTTCCTTGCTTGTTGCTTGAGACATTATCTAACGAAATTTCAAATACTGTAATAAGTATTCTATTACATGGAAGTTGAAAAAGTTGATCTCAGATAAGTACAATTAATAATTGTACAATGTATGATTATTATGTATCAAATAATATACTATATCATATTTATTATGTTTTAATTACAATATCTATGGATTAATCACAAAACAAAATGTAACTGCCCAGATGGAAGATTGTTTTTTACCTAGTAATACTAGTTATTATCCAGGGCTCCATATATACTGAACTATTCTTGAATTCTTAGAACTCCATTACTTTTTATTTTAACACTTTCTCAACCTAGTTTCCTTGGTTATTTTTTCCAAATTGCAAGTGAGGGAATATTCTTTTTATTTTCTAATTTTTAATGATTACATAACTTTGCATTTAAAGTATTCCAGAATCCTTAACTGATTTCCTCTTGTCTACATTTAAAATTATGATGAGTAGTTTTATATAAAAATTAACAAGAGAAAAAGTATGTACACTACAATATTCTACCATGGAAAGATTTTATAGAATAAATAAATACTTGAATAAAAGGTTGGATAGATGATTGTAGCAGGCTCAATTTCCAAAGGGCAATTCAGAAATATGGGAATTATCTCTGGAGCAGTACAGGAAATATTCAAGGTATGCATTTTTCTTTTTACGGTGAAATTCCCCTTCACAGATTAATATATTGAATTATGTAAAATAATAGATTCCTTTTTGTGTCATATTAGTTGCTTCTCTTTGAGAACCAATAAATAATTTTTTTCCTTAGTATCTTTAGCTAGGGAGTTTGATATTCTGAGATATTGTTGCCAACATTATTTAGAATGATTTATAGCAGTTTCATATTATAAAATCTTTTAACAAAAATGTATCATTTTCTAGAACAATGCTATGTACACTTTAAACATAAAATCTTGTGGTTGTCTTTTACTTAAAAAGTGTAAGGAAAGACTTGAATTTTTCATGTCTTATATGATTAGCTTTCTTTATCTTTTAATTAAAGGGAAGCCAATCTATCCCATACATTTATGAACAGCTAATTTTATGTCTCTTCCTAGATTATGAATAATTATAAAATCAAACATTTGATGTTTGGAAAAATGGTGGTTTTAATTTATCCCACCAATTCGTCTATATTCTTGTTTTATTTTCATGAGAGAGTGTGTATATTTTCCCCCAAGTCTTATTCTTGTTGTCAAGAAGAGTAAAAGGTTCTCATTTGAGTACTAAGGGAAAAAATATTTCACATAGGCATTGACTTATGCCCACTTAACATACTTACTGAGGTAGGAAAACATGAGCATTTTGACAAATAACATTTCAGTTTCAAAGCTAACTGAAAATATTTTTTTTGTTGTTGTTATTGTTGTAGTTTTTATTTGTTTGTTTTTTTCCTTTGGTGCAGTCTAAACTATGTCCCCTTTAAATGCCACAAAGACTAGTCTCAGACCAGTTTTTGTAGTATTCATGTGTTTATGATGTGGCCTAAATCCTTTTCCTGATGTGGATATTCAGTAAGAGGTATGGACTATGAACACAACCCAGGTCTCACTGTGACATCATTTCAGTTCGAGTTCTACAAATTGTTTGTAGTATTTTGATTCATTTCATGTTTATGGCTAGTTCTCTCAGACTTTTACGGATTTTCTGTTTTCCTTGAATTATTAACCAGATTTCTCAAATCCTAACTGACTGTCAAATAGTACAAGCTGATACAGTTCCAAGTAGCATCTATCTAATGACTTGGAAGAAAATAATAGTGACAGTATGCTCTGCTTGGAAGTGAAGTCAATTTCAACTCAAAGGTCTTTCTCAAATCTTTTTTATTTAGCTCTAAAAATATATACCTTCCTTTACTTTTATTATACTCTATTGGAACACATTACAAATAAATGTAATTAAGAAACTTAAACACTATGTTATTAGCTTAAATATTGCTATTTAATTATTATAGTATTGTATTAAAAGAATATTGCATTATATTGGTCTCAAATTCCACATGAAGACGATATCTTCTGTTGAACATCCTGACATCAACTTACCGCAAATGTGTGGATACACTTACTAAATTATTTTATAGTCATTAACCGTATAAAAAATAGCAGCCAAATTATTAATTTTCAACTAATATCAAACACATACCAGAAAAAAATTGAGAGTATCATTTCCACATATTTACTTTCACTTATTACTTTATTAAAATTGAAAATCTTTCAATCAGCCAACAAATGTTCATGTAGTATCTATATCTTTGTTGCCCCTCTCATTTGTTATTAAATTTCTGTCTTTAAAAAAAAATCCACTGAAAATGAGTATGAATGTTTTACTATGTTATAAAGCACTTATTGTATTAATACTTTAAAAAAGCAATAAGTAGATCTCTCAAATTATCATCAAACATATTGCTAGAAAATTGAATATATACAGCAGCTTTTGATGAAATAAAAAAAATAGAAAATATTTAGCTTTGAGACTTTTTTGTTATTAATCTCAAATCATGAGATGTCACTTAGATTTTAAATTGTTTGCTAAATATTTTGAATTCTGTTATATTATACTGTCTAATTGTCCTCCCATTTCCATGCCATGCATGCACGACATATGAGATGTATTTAAGTAAGAATTCTAAGGTCTGGCTCCCCAACTCTGCTCGCTCACTTGCTCTACGCAATTTCTTTTTCAAAATGAGATAGAAATAAGTGATATAACAGTTTTCTATTTAAAATAACAATCACTTTGATAGCATTTTAAAATGAAACATAAATTCCTAAGCATGGCCTTAAGTTTTTCAATTTCTAGAGACTGTCCCCAAGCTCAGAGCTTTTGCACATGTGGTTTGCTCTATCCATAACTTCCTTTTCCTCTGTCTTTCCACAGACCACAAATTTCCATCATTCAGACCTAAATTTAAAAAGCATTTCTTCAAAAAGTTACTCTCAGGAACTTGTCTACCACCATGTCCCCAGACTTCATATTATTCCTTGACACATAGAAGACATTCATTAAATATTTTTGAATAATTACATTTAGGTACAAGCATTTGCTTACTAAGGATAGGATAATGAAATGTCTATTGGCTTTTATTATCACATTGCCAGGAATCCTAAACTACTTTGATGATAGAATACTCCTCCATGGGAAATTTTTCTGATGATCTAAGTAGTTAAGTAATTGCTATGGTTACTGCTGAGTTTTAATAAAACACATGAAACCTTTAAGTTAGTAATGTTTATTACTCTAATAATTTCAAGTACTCATTACATCTCCAAACTCTGTGATATTTTGGTAGATTTGAAATAAACACACAAATCGTGAGCATAAAGTAAGAGAATATGA
>NW_007733175.1:6937-8326 GCF_000696425.1 Galeopterus variegatus | reverse complement strand
TGATATTTTGGTAGATTTGAAATAAACACACAAATCGTGAGCATAAAGTAAGAGAATATGAGATGCTTCGATCCTCTCATTCTATGTGACCTCTTCAAATTTTTATTAATGTTTAATATCTAAATTAATAAAAGGTGCAAAGTAAGGTTTATTTTTTCTTTATTTAAAAAATACATTAATGTAATTAAAGTATTATTTGATTGTTTTTTTGCTTTTCTATTATAAAATTTATTTTATTTTTTATTTTTACTGAAAACCATTATTATATGCACAAAGTTCAAGAAAGTAATATTTACCTTGTTGCATTTCTTTTGGAGCCATTGTTAATATTATATTCTTAATTTTATTATAACAAAAATAACTTTTCCTATGGAGGAGATGGGTTTTAAAAAATGATCTGCTCTAAATTGTTCTATTATTACACCTCTGGAGTGGCATCTGAATTTTCTCATCCTCATATTGTCATCTGTGTACTACTGAATGTTTTGCCTTCTAGCTAGAATTATTGTGGAAATAAATTAAAAGTATTTAAATGCTGTACCATTAAATGAGCTTAATGAAATGTGGAGCTTTTAGCTCTCCTGACATCAACCAGCCACCACATTCTTAAATTGTGTGCACCTCCCTCACGATAATGAAAGAGAAACATATAATATATTGATTGTTATGTGTAAATATTAAATAATTTAATCCTAGGAAACTGCATTATTTAATAAATATGGATGCAGAATATCATGTTATTTAAGGTAGGTACTGTCTCACCAAATAAACCTGGGTTCTGTTCTGCTTTTTCACCAACTAGCATTGTAACGGGGAGATTTTATTAAACCACTTTTTGTCTCAATTTCCTCATTTGTTTAAGGGTATATAAATAATGCCTACCTTACATGATTATTTTGACCATTACATAAGCTCAGGCATATAAAGTATTAACATAAAGTAACCATTTATAAATGGTTTATATGCTTTTTATTTCCAGAAACTCCTTTATTATTATTGACATGATAATTTTATTATTATTAACAAAAGGAAATACTTAAGTTGGTATAATACAGGGAAACATGGATACCCAAAACAGCATACATCAATGCAAACAAAAATAAATTAGTCTGAATCACTCTTATGACTCTTAACCTATATTAATTGTGTTTCGACTTGAGAGAAACTTGAAGAAAAGAAAAAGCATTTAAAAATTCACAAATTTGTCCTACTCCAATGTTATCACTAGACAACTGTGAAACTGTAAGATTTTACTTGTACATTGTGTTTAGCTATTAAGAGAAATCACACACACATGCATACACTTATGGGTATGAAAAGAATATTTAAGTTGGAATACATATCTTAGCAATTGCCTTTCAACAATTAATAACATAAAATGTTTTTTTT
>NW_007733175.1:0-5900 GCF_000696425.1 Galeopterus variegatus | reverse complement strand
TGTGTTTCATACATTTGTTGATAACTGATTAATTTATCGCACCTGGTTCTTGATCCACTCCCTCTAATAAAATGAAGTGCCATGTTCTGCAGCATAGACAACCACAAAAAGACACCATAGAATGTCACAGCAGCATCTGCTATTATGAGGCAGAGAGTAGAGATAAAAGCTTCAGTAGCAGGCTTAATAGAAGCCAGCATTTTGTGTTTAGCAATGATAGATAATGAAAGAAAAGAAGTAAAAATTGTGTTTTGTATCATTATTGGCTGTTACTCACAGACTCTGTCAGGGGTGTGGGAGTAGGTCATAGAATTGTGGGCTGTTTTGCTGTACTTGGCAAGTTAATTATTTTAACAACTGAATACTTAAAGCTCCACTAGGTGCATAGAAATGCCTAAAAGAGGGAGAAACTATTTTTAGGTTAATGCATTTGTGATCATATATAAATACCAAAGAGAAATTTTAAAAAACTTTACTTTTTAAACATTCTGTGAAACATATGCTAGACCAGCTAAAGTGCTTCATTGCATGTATTAATAATACTTGACCTATTAAACAGTTTTGCTAAAATAATAATATATGTTTGAGAATAAAAACTGCTTGATAGGATAAAACTTAATGGAATGAATTATTGTGAAGTATAATTAAATAACATTATTCAGATATATTCTAACCTAATGTTTAACAACTATAAACATTTACATCTGGAATGTCAATTTAATATTTTTTTAAATGAAAAGATAATAGTTATGAAGATCCCCACTTTATCCATGAAGACAAATTGCTTTCTTTTTCACACAGTTACTATTTCTTATATGTGCATTCAGTTTTATTCTCTGATTCAAGAAGATGAATCTTTATTTTCATGAATTTGACCCGTATTTTATTTTCACTCCCTTTATGTCATTAATGTATGTGCTGTGAAATCAAGGTTTAGCATTCAGTGATTTTGTAACTTTCATTTTGTAAAAGAATTTAGAACTAGCATTTGTGTGTTCATTAGTCACTTATAAAATAATTCTGAGTTTAGTGGCTGCCAGGGCAAGACATGATTCCTGGTTAAAATGTATTTAAAAGAAAATTTACAGTAATATACTTCAAATATCAAGTCTGTGTATACAAAATACGTGGACTTAAATATTTGCTCCATTGTGTAGTAGAAATCACTATGATGTATTTTATTTTGAGATCCTTATATTATTTTACCTTTCAAACAGCTGAGCTGAATCTTGAAAAATCCAAGCAGACACAGCAGAATGCCTCAAAATTTCCACTCTTCACCTACTAGATAAGGATTCAAAGGTATCTTTGCTCAGTATGCAGAAGGAAGTCCTTATAATCCTTCTCCAGTGCTTCCTAACACCTTCATACAGGGGTGAATCTAGGGAGGTCTCCCTGACTGTGAGAATTCCCTGTAGTGAGAAGGCATTGGATATATAATTAACTCCATAAACTGTCACACTGTGAATCCACTGAAGAGAGAGACCTGTAGAGGTCTCATTACGAGAATATTCTAATATTGCTATAGGAAGGGTAACACACAACAAAACCTGGTGTCATGGACAGGAGTAACGTATTATTTTGGATTTCTAATGCCTAATTTTAAAAACTGGGTCTATTTTTTATATATTTCTTATGAAAATATTTGGCTCATTATTTTAGTCATATCATATATTGCCCCCATTGGGTAACCCTATGTGACGAGATAACTGATGTCATTTCCATGGTAGACTGACAGAAAGACTTGACATTGGCCAAATTAGATATTTACAAGGAATATTAAGACAAACAACCAAAAAAACCCTCCAATTACAGGTGATACTAATAATCAAGAATTCAAATTTCTTTAGTGAATAACTGCATTTTCCATAATAAAATTTTATTATTTTGACAATGTCTTTCCCATCATTCTTTCCTCCTGAATCTACTTTTCCTTCTTTATTTTCCTACTGTTAAATCTCCTGTATGGACTTGGCAGAGAGAACCGTAGGTGAAAGGCAATGATGATGCCTGACAAAGATGAGGAAATTGAAAACATGCAATTCTTCGGTGTTTATTCACAAAACACGAGCACTTTTTCAATTGTACTATAGTGCAATTCACAATGGTATCACTTGTATTATGCACATTCTAGAATAAATCCTCTTGGAATTTTAAAATTGAAAATTATAGTTTAGGACTGAAAGCCTGCCAGGCCAGGAATGGAAAAGAGGAGTGCTGAGAGGATGGGTCAGAGGACCTGACCGCTGACCACTGACCCAAGGCTGTGCCCAGGAAAGAGGAGGAACAATGAAAGGACAGAAAAGGCTGGAGATTTAAGGAACCAAAAAGGACACAGAAAGAAGATAGCTGTCTACATGCCAGGAAGAAAACACTCCCCAGGATCCAAACCACACTGGCTTCCTGATCTCAGACTTCCCAGCCTCCAGAATGCTGGAGTTAGTTCTGGTCAAGATGGCAGAGTAGTCAGTTCCTGGTGTTACTTTCTCCCACAGAGAGACCAATTTGCAGCTATTGAGGATCAGTGACGGAGGACCCAAGATCTGTGCTGGAGCAGACAGGAGATGAACACTGCAGGACCCCAGTTCGGGTTACTCCCCATTGCATAGAGAGACTTTAGAGTTTCTGGGCCCACATGCCCTGAAGCCTGCGAGGCTGGAGAAGGCAAGTGGGATGGGACTTCTGGCCCAGTCCAGTCCCACCTCCAGGAGAGACCTAACAGTCTTGGGGTTCCCACACCGCAAGCCAGCAGAACCAGAGAAAACAGGCAGGGCAGGTCTTCTGGCCCAGGCCAGTCCCCACATCTGGGAGTGACTTAAGAGGCTCAGATCCCCAAGATCCCGAGCTGGCTAAGCCAGAGAAGGTAGGCAGGGTGGGACTTCCAGCCCAGACTAGTTCCTGCTGCCCAGAAGTGACAGTCCCTTTAGGATTGAAGCCAGACATCAGGGTTAAACGAGTGGACTGTGATAACCCCAGCCACAATGAATAAACACCAAAGGAAAGAAACCAGAAATATGAAAAATCAAGAAAGTACATCACCACCAAAGGAAAATAATAATTCTCAAGCGCTAGATCCAATAGAACAGGAAGTCTTTGAAATGACAGATAAGAAATTTAGAGTAACTATTCTAAGGAAACTAAATGAGATACATGAAAACTGAGTTAGATGACACAATGAAATGAGAAAAAAATATACAGAATCTGAAAGAAGAAATGTACAAAGAAATCAATGCCTTGAAAAAGGATGTAGCTGAGCTTGTGGAGCTAAAGGATTCATTCAACAAAATAAAAAACACAACAGAGAGTTTAACCAGCAGACTTGAACAATCAGAAGAGATAATCCCTGACCTTGAAGACAGGCTGTTTGAATTAACACTGGCAGACCAGAGGAAAGAAAAAGAATTTTTAAAAAATTGAAGAAAATCTAAGAGAGACAACTGACAACACTAAGTGCTCAATATCCAAATCATGGGTATTCCAGAAGGGGAGAAAAAAGAAAATGGCATTGAAAACATTTTCAATGAAATAATAGCAGAAAACTTCCCAGGTATAGGGAAAGTCACAGATCCCCAGACTTAGGAAGCCCAAAGATCACCAAACACATTCAACCCAAAAAGGTCCTCTCCAAGACATGTGATAATCAAACTGACAAAACTTAAAGACAAAGAGAGAATCTTAAAAGTTGCAAGAGAGAAGTGTCAAGTCACCTATAAGGGAGCCCCAATCAGAAAACATCAGACTTTTCATCAGAAACCCTAAAAGCCAGAGAAGAATGGGATGATATATTCCAAACACTAAAGGACAAAAATTGCCAGCCAAGAATACTTCACCCAGCAAGGCTATCCTTCCAAAATGAAGGACAAATAGTATATTTCACAGACAAACAAAAACTGTGGGAGTTCACTACTACACTAGCAGCCCTACAAGAAATTCTCAAGGAAGTATTGGGTTTGATACCACAAAAAAAAATACAAACCATCACTGCCATGAATATGAAAGAAAGAATAATACCTACCAGCAAAACAAAAATGCTAACAAAAGAGAAAATATAAATATTTTATCTATCACCCAAGAAACCAATGAATACAGAAAACAAACAGAAAATTAGAAAGAAAGGAACAAAAGATACTTAAGACATCTAAACAAAAGTCAGTAAAATGCTAGGAGTAAATCAATACCTTTCAATAATAACTCTAAATATAAAGGGATTAAATTTTCCAATCAAAAGACACAGACTGGTTGACTGGATTAAAAAGGAGGACCCAAGTATATGCTGTCTTCAATAGACCCACCTCACCTATAAAGACTCACATAGACTAAGAATGAAAGGATGAAAAAAGATTCACCATGAAAGCAGAAATGGAAAACAAGCTGGCATAGCTATTCTTATATCAGATAAAATAGACTTTAAAGCAAAAACCATAAAAAGAGATAAAGAAGGCCACTATAAAATGATAAAAGGATCTATCCATTAAGAAGACATAACAATCATAAATATATACACACCCAATGTCAGAGCAGCCAGACTTACAAAGCAAATGCTATTAAATCTAAAGAAAAAGATAGACACTAACATCATAACAGTGGGGGACCTGAATACACCACTCTCATCATTGGACAGATCATCTAGACAAAATATCAGAAGCGAAACACAAGATCTAAACAATACTCAGACCAATTGGATTTGGTAGATATCTACAGAACATTCCATCCAACAACCTCAGAATATTAATTCTTCTCATCAGCACATGGAACATTCTCCAGTATAGACCACATGTTAGGTCACAAAGCAAGTCTTAACAAATTCAAAAAATTTGGAATTATTTCATGTATTTTTTCTGAAGACAATGGATTAAAATTATAAATCAATAATAAATGAAACTCTGAAAACTATACAAACACATGGAAATTAAAAAAAAAAAAAATTCTACTTAATGACATTTGGGTCCAAGAAGAACTTAAACAGGAAGTCTAAAAATTTCTTCAAACTAATGAAAATAATGGCACATCATACCAAAACCTGTGGGATACTGCAAAAGCAGGGGGAAATTTATCACATTAAATGCTTACTTCAGAAGAATGGAAAGATGGCAAATAAATAACTGAACACTTCACCTTAAAGATGTAGAAAAACAAGAACAATCCAAACCTAAATTTAGCAGATGGAAAGAAATCATTAAGATCAGAGCAGAGCTTAATGAAATTGAAACCCAAAACACAATACAAAAGACCAATGAAACAAAAGGTTGCTTTTTTGAAAAGATAAATAAAATCGACAAACCTTTAGCAAGATTAACTAAGAAGAAAGAAGACCCAAATAAAAAAAAATTAGAAATGAAAAAGGTGATATTACAACTGATACATCAGAAATGCAAGGAAGCATTAGAGACTACTATAAACAACTATAGGCCAACAAATTTGAAAATCTGGAGGAAGTGGATAAATTTCTGGATGCATACAAATTACCAAAACTGAGGCAATAAGATATAGAATATCTGAACAGACCAATAACAATAAAAGAGATTGAAGCTGTTATCAGAAGCCTCCCAACAAAGAAAAGCCCAGGACCAGACTGGGTCACTGCAGAGTTTTCCCAAACCTTCAAAGAGGAACTGATACCAATTTGGTACAAACTGTTCCAAGAGATAGAAACAGAGGCCATTTTCCCAAACTCACACTATGATGTAAATATCACCCTGATACCAAAACCAGACAAAGATGCATCAAAAATAGAAAATTACAGGCCAGTATCTTTGATGAATATAGATGCAAAAAATCCTCAGCAAAATACTAGCTAACAGAATACAGCAACACATACAAAATATTATATACAATGATTAAGTGGGATTCATCCCAGGGATGCAAGGTTGGTTCAACATATGCAAATAAATAAATGTGAT
>NW_007733174.1:172171-175191 GCF_000696425.1 Galeopterus variegatus | reverse complement strand
GCGGGAGCGCCGCTGCACTCCCAAGTGGCGCACTCTCCAGTGCGCCACCGGGCTGGCCCTATCTTCAATTTTAAAGTCCATTGCAATTCTCAATTTTAGATAGTACTGTTTAAATTAGACATAGAAAAGTACTGTTGTCATAAATCTAGAACATTGATGTTTCATTGAAGATTTTAGTTAGTATTCTTAAATATGTTTCTGAGATAATTCAGAACAACACAGGACAATACTGTAAGTTCATCAATGAGATTTACCTAGGGGTTGATTAAATGACCTTGTACCTTTTCTTGAGATTGTCCCCTGCCTTAAGATGCACTGTATTTTTTTCTCTCAAATTTTTCTGCAACTTCCTTTACTCCATATGTTTTGAGAAGCTAATGATTTTTTAAAAGTACAGTTGATTTGTGGCCATGATGCATTACTAACTAAATAAATGATTATTTTAGCTACAACACATACTTTTATATATTTAAGGTCAAGATTTCCAATTAAAAAATAGTCTTGTAAATGAAAATCTCTAATAAAATGTCTGGTTTCTAATAGTGCAACTTGTCCATAAAGACGTAACCAGACACTAAATACAACTTTTCTCTTTAATTTCAAGTATGAAGTCGAAATGTTGACTATTTAGCCACAGAATAAGGCCCTCTACTACTCGTTTGAATTTTATGGAGAATAATTGAATAAATCGGCCTTAATAAACAATAAAACTTGTGCTCAAGTACTGGCTCTGGTATTTACTCTCTCAGTTAGGCTTGTCAATCATTCTGGCCTTCAGTTTCCATATTAGTAAAATGTGAATCGAATTATTTTATATAATAAAACTTGTGCTCAAGTACTGGCTCTGGTATTTACTCTCTCAGTTAGGCTTCTCAATCATTCTGGCCTTCAGTTTCCATATTAGTAAAATGTGAATCGAATTATTTTATATAATAGTGTTCGTGGTAGTGAATACTATTGTTTGTGTAAATCAAGTGCTGAACATTTGCTTGAGTGACGATTCAGGAAGGGCTTTAGAAACTGGATACCGATAGCAGATTCCCCTGGCTTACCGCCCCTCCCACTTTACTGTGTCACTTGATTGTTCAACTTGGCAGTGCAATTGATGCTATTGATAATCACTCAGTGCGCATGGGCCGGTCCATATGTTGCCCATCCAAAGTGTTTAGCTTGACAGGGTTCAGCCACGTGTACTGAGAACACTCCACACTTGTGCAGCACTGGTGACATAATTTGATAACACACAATAACAGTGATAAAAAGGTGATGAAAGTCTAGCTAGTAACTGCTTTTTTTTTTAACTTATGATAATTTCCGTGGATGCTCTAAACACTGCTGGAGAAAACTGCAGGCAAGAATCAAATGACAGTCTAAAGTGAAACACTCTTCAATGCATTTTTTTATTGTAGTAAGAACACACCATGAGCTCTACCATCTTAAGTTTTTCACTGTACAATGTAGTATTGTTAGCTACTAGCACAATGTTGCACCCCACATCTCTAGAACCTTTTTATCTCGCTTCACTGAAAGTTTATACCCATTGAACCACAACTACCCATTTCCTTCTCCCTACCAGCCCCTGACAATCATGATTATACCTCATTCTTCTATGAGTTTGACTATTTTAGATGCCTCGTGTAAGTGGAGTCATACAGGGACTAGAACAGGACTCGCACTCTATCAGACATCCATCAGCGGACGTTTGGGTGGTGTCTATTTCTTTGCTATTATGAATAATGCTCCAGTGAACAGGGGAGTGCAGACATCTCTTCAAGATCCTCACTTCAATTCTTTTGAATAAATACCCAGAAGTAGGATTCTGGATCATATGGTAGTTCTATTTTTAATCTTTTGAGGAATCTCCATGCTGTTTTCCACAGTGGCTGCACTATGTTATGTTCCCACCAATAACACACAAGTGTCCAGTTTCCCCATAACCTTGCCGACATATTTTTTAATGATGGCCTTCCTAACAGGTATGAGGTGATGTCTCATTGTGGTTTTGATTTATATTTTCCTGATAATTAGTGATGTTGAAAATCTTTTTGTATACCTGTTAGCTATTTGCAAGTCTTCTGTGGAGAAATGTTTACTTGGGTTATTTACCCATATTTTAATCCTATTATTTGTTTTTTTCTATTGAGTTGTAGGAGTTCCCTATATATGTTAGATATTAACCCCTTTTCAGACTTATGGTTTGCAAATTATTTTCTCCCGTTCTGTAAGTTGCCTTCTCAGTCTGTTGATGGTTTCCTTGTTGTGCAGACGCTTTTTAGTTTGATGTAGTCCCACTTGTCTATTTTTGCATCTGTTGCTTGTACTTTTGGTACCACATCCAAGAAATCATTGCCAAGACCAATGTCAAGCAGGTTTTTGCTTATGTTTTCTTCTAGGAGTTTTTGCAGTTTCAGGTCTTACATTTAAGTCTTTAGTCCATTTTGAGTTGATTTTTGTATATGCACCGCATTTTTTAAGTCACCATTCTGTTTTAAATTCTAATCTTATATGTGCAACACATCTATATACATGCAGCATTTTAAATTATCTTTTTTGACTTTTTAAACAATTAAAAAAATCATTTTGATAACTATAAATAATCTTGACTCTTATTAGTTTCATCAATATTTTTAATTGCCTCATTGAAATTGTGTGATTGCATATACATATATGATATGGGGCAATCTTTTTGAATGACTAGCATGTTTCACAAAAATAGGGAAAAAATCAAAAAAATTATCTAAAGTTTAGTAAGAATTTCAAGGATATAGCTTCTGCATATCATATAATTTTTAAGAACAAACCAAATAAAAATTCTATTATAAAATGTAGTAATGACTTTTTTTGGTAAATTTCCTGTTTGAAACTGATCAGCCGGTTTCCAAGGAAAGATGGCGACGGGTCTNAATAACACACACCATTAAAAAAATTTAACTAAATGTGATTTAATTTTTCACCTTAGTATGGATGTTCATGTAAAAGTATTAAACATCAGAAAAATAAAGTCCCCTTTTGTATTCTGG
>NW_007733174.1:169880-171914 GCF_000696425.1 Galeopterus variegatus | reverse complement strand
GGTGATGGGCCATAATAATCATATACAGTGTATATTGACAAAATAAAAATTTAAAAAATAATAATAATAAAATAAAAAATAAAAAAAATAAAATGTAGTAATAATAACACACACCATTAAAAAAAATTTAACTAAATGTGATTTAATTTTTCACCTTATTATGGATGTTCATGTAAAAGTATTAAACATCAGAAAAATAAAGTCCCCTTTTGTATTCTGGAAATAAGGTCACAGCTGATTGTCTGTGTTCCTTTTAGTCTTGTCTCGGTAAATTAGACTCTATCACTGATGTGGCCAAGGCCAGCATTCAGCAGCCTGGGTTTATTACTCTGTTCACTAGAATGCTTCCAGGTCTGCCTGTTGGCTTGGAGACATTTCTCATCCTGCCCTCATTTCTGGAATAAATCGGGCACTTAGGCTTCTTCATTATTTCAGGCACCTAGGTAGATTTCCCCTTTAGTGGAAAATACAACTTGACATCTTATTTTTTCCTATTTAATGTCTCTGGCTTCTATCCTTTCCTTTCAGTTCCCACTGTCCCCAAATCATCATCTTACATTAGAATACACTTTATGACTAACCGGGCTCTGTTCCTGGTGCCATTGCCTTTTAATGTTATTAGAAAGTTGTTCCTAAAAAAACTCATTTTAAGAGCCATCAGTTGCCAGTCCTATCAAAGACCTCTGCCTGGTTTTGGGGGCTGTAATCTAACCATGTCTTACGTATCCAATCTGATCTCCCACTCCTTCCCAACATGAACTCTGTAGATCAGCCCAGCTCCTCCTATCACAGAACATGGCGTGTTATTCTCAACTCAATGACTCTGCTCCTGTTCCCCACATATGCAATTCTGTCCCCTCTCCACTGCCTGTGTATAAATCCCCCTTTTCCTTTCAGTGTCCATTCTGATTTATTCGCTGTTGTATTGGAACAATGCAATATTGATTGGAACACAGCCTGGAACATGGCAGAGACTCAATGACAAGCCCTTCTGAATCTGAGTGAACCCAAAGGCCACTTTGCCTGTGACATTTCTCTGGTTATTGAGATCACAGTGGCTTCTCTTATCTATGAAATCTTTTCAAGCATATGGCCTGAACTACACTTTTATTTATACTTTTATATTCATCAGCAGATTAATCAACCAGTATTATTTCTTATAGGACTACATGCTATCATATTGCAATAAACACTGTGCTTAATAATAACTTGCTGGTCCATGGTTGCTTCTCTCTGTATTTTAGCAGCTGCTCATGGCATTTGATGTGTATTGCAAAGTGAGTTTTTCACAGGGAGGTGGTGTAGCATGGGAGGTAAGTATGCCCATTTTGAATTCAGACCAATGTGACTGTGAGGTTTAATTTTATGCCTCAGCTTGACTGTGCTAAGGGATGCCTAGGTTGCCCGTAAAACATTATTTCTGAGTGGGTCAGATGAGATTAGCATTTAAATACGTAGACTGCCTCACCCAGTAGGCAGGCATCACCTAATCCATTGAGTGCCTGCATAAACCAAAAAAAAAGCAGAGGAAAGGCAGATTGGCTGTCTCTGATCTGGAGCATCCATCATCTCCCGCCCTAAGACATCACTCCTGGTTCTTGAGCCTTCAGACTTAAATTGAATAACACCACCACTAGTTCTATTTTATTTTTTTTGGAGACCCCTGTCTAAGACAGTGAGTTTAAATTCTGTCTCTACCAAAAACTAGTTCTGTAACCTTAACTTTTCTAAGTCAAATCTTCATTTATAATATGGAAAGAAAATCTGCCTCAACTGGTTAGCATAAAGTTTAAATAAAATTATGTGTGCATAAAGGTAGAATATTATTTGCCACAGTGCAAGCATGTGAACCTGACAATCATCACTGCTTTTGTTATTGTAAGTATTTCATTGAACTCTAGCTTGAGATCACTGGCTTTACTACAAATTAGTGACTACAAATTAGTAATGACATGAGTTTCAATAATTCTCAAGTATTTTGAGATACACCTCAGCCATGTGAGAATAGGATTAGGAAGTAGTAATTAAAAAAAA
>NW_007733174.1:160811-169413 GCF_000696425.1 Galeopterus variegatus | reverse complement strand
AAAAAAAATTAGCCCTATTGTCTTTAAGGAAAAGCATTTTCTCTCTTTTTATTTTAGATTTCATTGTCCATCAAATGAAATTCAGAATACTTACATTATAGGAATACGGTAGAATCTGATTAGTTTTGATTGATTTTTAAAACATTTTGATGATGCAAAACCACTATAACTGAGTACTGAATATTCTTATAAAGATGTAACTTGTATAAGGAGATATCATTAGTCACCAATGTAGCATTATTTAAAGCCTGAGAATTATGGGATCCTAACTGAGGCTTTCCTGAGCTCTGGAATCAGCCTGACCTGCATTTGAATCCAGCCTCTGGACTGTGACTCGGGGAAACATGCCCACTATGTGCTGCATCAGTTTCCCCCTCTGCAAAATTAGGGTAATAAACTCTATCCTGAAGGTTAGCTTTAAGTATTAAATGGGAAAATGCTTATACATCTTAATGCTCAATAAATCATAGTGATACACAACACTACATTTTGTAATCAATTCAGTATGTTGAGTCAATGACTTATTGATCACATGGATTGTCAGGTGTTTTTCTAGTCACCCTGGTGGAGTGAATAAAACACAATCCCCTCCCTCCTTACATTCCATTGGATGCAAAAATGTATAAGAAATATGAAAAAGAACAGCACATCAAAAAGATTATATGACATGACCAAGTGGGATTTGTCATCTCAATTGATGTGGAAAAAGCATTTGGCAAAGTCTAACATCCTTTCTTGATAAAAACTCTCAACGGTTTATTATAGAAAAAAAATTCCCCAACATATTAGAGACCATTAACGAAAAACCCACAGCCGACATTATAATCAATGGGAAAAAACTGAAAGCTTTTCCACTAAGATCCAGTACAAGGCAAGGATGCTGCTGTCATAACTTCTATTCAACGTAGTACTGGCAGTACTAGCCAGAGCAGTCAGACAAGAAAAAGAACTAAAGGGCAGCTAAATCAAAAAGGAAGAAGTAAAATTGTCTTGATTTGTAGATGACATGAATCTATATGTAAAAAGAACCCAAAGATTCCACACACAAAAAAAATGTCAGAAGTAATAAATGAATTCAGTAAAATTACAAGATACAAAATCAAGATACAGAAATCAGTAGCATATTTATACACAAATAATAACCTAACTAAAAAGGAAATCAGGAAAACAATTTCATTTATGATAGCATCAAAAATAAAATAAAATAAAATACTTAGAAAAAACTTAACCAAGAAGGCACAACATCTGTAAACTGAAAACTATAAAAGAAAGAAATTGAAGAAAACACAAATACATGTTACGATTACCCATGATCATGAAGAGAAAGAATTAATACTGTTAAAAGGTCCATGTTACCCAAAGAAATATGCAAATTCAATGCAATTCCTATCAAAATCCCAACAGCGTTCTTCACAGATATAGAAAAAACATTCCTAAATTTGTATGGAACTGTGTGACCTTGAATAGCCAAAACAATTCCAAAAAAGATACGCAAACTTGGAAGCATCACATTTTCTAATTTAGAATTATATTACAAAGTTATAATAATCAAAACAGTAGGTACTGGCATAAAAGCAGACACAAAGACCAATGAAACAAAATAGAAAGCCCAGAAACAAATCTGAACATACGCAGTCAACTAATTTTTGACAAGGACACCAAGAGAACACAATGGGCAAAGGATAGCCTCTTCAATGAGTAGTGCTGGAAAAACTCAATTTCCATATGGCGAAAAAAAATGAAATTGGACTCTTGTCTTACACCATACACAAAAATCAACTCAAAATGGATCAAAGAACTCAATATAAGACTAGAACTTATAAAACTCTTAGAAGAAAACATATGGGAAAAACTTTTGGACATTGGCATTGNACACCAAGAGAACACAATGGGCAAAGGATAGCCTCTTCAATGAGTAGTGCTGGAAAAACTCAATTTCCATATGGCGAAAAAAAATGAAATTGGACTCTTGTCTTACACCATACACAAAAATCAACTCAAAATGGATCAAAGAACTCAATATAAGACTAGAACTTATAAAACTCTTAGAAGAAAACATATGGGAAAAACTTTTGGACATTGGCATTGGCAACAATTTATTGGATATTAGACCAAAAGCTCTGGCTACAAAACCAAAAATAAACAAATGGAACTAATATCTAAGAATCAAAAAAAAAAAAAAAAAGAAAAAAAGAACGAAAAAAATGGCAGCCTATGGATTGGGAAAAAATTTGCAAACCATATATCTGGTAAGGGGTTAATATCCAAAGTTTATAAAGAATTCACACAACTCAATAGTGGAAAAACAAATAGCCCAATTTAAAAATGGGCAAAAGACCTGAATAGACATTTCTACAAAGAAGATCTAAAAAATGTCAAAGAGATATATAAAAAGGCAATCAAAATCATTAATTACCAGGGAAATGCAGGTCAAAATGACCATGACATACCCCCTCATATCTGTTAGGATGGCTCTTATCTGCCTCATCAATAAATGGTGCTGGGAAAACTGGACATCCATATGCAGAAGAATGAAACTAGACCCATACCTCTCCATATATACCAAAATCAACCCAGAATGGATTAAAGACTTAAATATAAGACCTAAAACTATAAAACTCCTAAAAGAAAATATAGAGAAAACACTTCAGGGAGTAGGACTGGGCAAAGACTTAATGAATAAGATCCCCAAAGCACAGGCAACAAAATAAATGAGATTATATGAACTAAAAGCTTATACATAGAAGAAGAAACAACACAGCACAAAGACAACCTACAGAATGGCAGAAAATATTTGCAAACTATGCATCTGACAAGAGATTAATATCCAGAATATACAAAGAACTCAAACAACTTAACATTAAAAAAAACAATCCAATTAAAAAATGAGCTGTATAGGCATTTCTCAAAGGAAGATATACAAATGGCCAAAAGATACATGAAAACATGCTCAGCATTACTCAGCATCTGGGAAATGCAAATCAAAACCACATTGAGATATTTCACCCCACTTAGACTGGCTATTTTTAAGGAGACAGAGAATAACAAATGCTGGCCAAGATGCACAGAAAGGGGAACCCTCCTATACTATTAGTGGGACTGTAAATTAGTGTAGCCATTAAGAAAAACAGTATGGAAGTTCCTCAAACAATTATGATAGAACTACCATATGATCCAACAATCCTACTGCTGGGTATATACCCAAGGGAATGGAAATCATCATGTTTAAGGGACACCTGCACTCCCATGTTCATTGCAACTCTATTTACAATAACCACGAGTTGGAAACAACCTAAATATTCATCAATGGATGTATGGATAAGGAAAAAAAATGTGGTATATATACATAATAAAGTACTACTCAGCCCTCAAAATGAATGAAATTCTGCCATTCACAGCAACATGGATGAACTTAGAGAAAATTATGTTGAGTGAAATAATACAGGCACAGTAAGACAAATACTGCATGACCTCACTCATAAGTGGGAGCTAAAAATATATTTAAAAAATTTTAAAAAGCGAAGAAGGATACAATAATCACAACAGCTTGTTAAATCTTTAGAAGGAGAGAACAGAACTGAGGCCACCAGAGGGAGTAAAGGGGAAGGGTGAGAGGGGGTTATCAAGAAATTGGTAAATCAACAAAAATTGATCACATTGTGTAACGTTGATTATACTAATTATCCTGATTTGAACATCACACATTGCACACAGGTTTTAATATTCAATGCCGTACCCCATAGATACATACAATCAATTATGTTTCAATTTTTTTTTAAAAAGCCAAAGATGATAAATGTTTGGGTAGGTATGGAGAAAAGGGAACTCTTGTGCGCTGTTGGTGAGAACATAGCTTAGTACAGCCCTTATGGAAAACAGTATGGAGTCTCCTAAAGAAATTAAAAATAGAGATACCATATGACCCAGCAATCCTTCTTCTGAGCATATACCCAAAGGAAATAAAACCACCACCTTGAAAAAAATACCTGCACTCCCATGTTAGTTGCAGCACTATTCACAATAGCCAGGACATGAAAACCACCTAATTGTTGTCAGCAGAGTGGATAAAAGAAACTGTGGTACATAGTATGCAATGGATATTATTCATCCTTAAAACAGATGAGGATCCTGCCATTTGCCACAACGTGGATGAGCTTGGAGGACATTATGCTAAGTGAAATGAGCCAGACACAGAATGAAAAATATTGCACGACCTCACTGCATGTGATATCTTAAAAGAATAAATAATTTCATAGATAGAGAGACAGAGAAGAAAACTGCAGTTACTGGGGGTGAGGTGGGGTACAAAAGAAATGGGGAGATACAGGCCAGAGGATAGAAAGTAGCAGATACGTATAAGGAAGAAGCCTAGCGATGAAATGTACAACATGAAGACTATAGATAATAAAATTGTACTGTACATGGGATTCATGCTAAATGAGTAAATTTTAGTTGCTCTGACCACATAAACAAAAAAGTCACTATGTGAGACAGTGAATTTGTTAATTTGCTTCACTATGGTCACCTTGTTTTGTTACTATCTATATGTATCCCATAACATCATGTTGTATACCTTCATTATACACAGTAAAGTTTACTTTAAATAAAAAAACTTTCCAGAAGATTAAAAAAGAAAGAAATGCATAAATGATGTGACAATTTACTTTAAGTCAAGTCACAAAAATTTGAAAAAAACAAAAAATAGCATAGAACTGAAAATTTAATTAAGGGTGCAAGGTGGCGACTGCAAAGATGTCCTAAGGAGATTAATACTTGTCAAGTAAATGCTAAAACATGTGTCCAAGAAGTTTTAAGGCAGGGAAATCACTTCATATATGCGATATAAATAATAAACATGTCTATGAACAATTTCCCCAAATTCACTTCACTCTGAATGCAGTTCGTGTGCTGAACGATCACGTGCTCTATCACGTCGTTTGTGCACAAAAGGGTGGCCGTCTCCAGTACCACATCAGCAGTGAGTCTTTTTTGGATACCTACCTGAACATCAATGATTTGCACCACTTTATTTTACAAGAGAATTTTAAAAAATAAATAAATTAAAACATTTCCAAAGCTCTAAGTGTGACTTTCAGACTTGGAAAACAAGCTGAAGGTCTGTAAGGTAAGAGGAAAACCTTTGGCTCGTCCACTTACTTTCAGATAAGGGACTTTGATCAGGTGTCTGACAATAGGGAGTGTACAGAGTCCAAGACTGCCTGTCAAAATCAGCAGACAGGGTTTCTTCTTGTCACTAATTCCACTTACTTTCAGATAAGGGACTTTGATCAGGTGTCTGACAATAGGGAGAGTGTACAGAGTCCAAGACTGCCTGTCAAAATCAGCAGACAGGGTTTCTTCTTGTCACTAAGTGAAGGCTTATGATCAGGAAGGAGGATTTTTTTCCTAGATGTCTTTGTGGAGCTTCCGATCTTCGCCTTTCATCTATAATGAAACAGCGTTTAAAAGAAGGTGGCATGTGAGATGAAATCAGGAGAATGGATTCTTTATATCACCTGAATAGAGAGCTGCTGTTCCAGTTAACTTTCGCCTTTTATTTTGTTTTGACACAACTATCAAAACGTTTAACTCTTTCTTTCCCGGAATTTGTCATTTTTGGAAAGAGAGTGGTTATGGCAAAAGAATGCCACTGATGTTATTGAACGTGGATCTGATTAAGCAAACTCAGTATTATTTTGAGATAAGAAAATTGTGCAGAAATAAACAACTTGACGTTTTCCTTCCTTTTTACAGTGTAGTTCAGACACAAACCACATGAAATAGGCCTGTGGAGTTAGAAAGATGAAACATGACAAATCACTGTCTTTTTAAACTTGAAACCAAGGAAATTGTACACTTCCTGAAGAATGACACACTTGAGCTCTTCTGGGTAACCTCTGGATCTTCAGAACCCATTTTATGGCTTCGAAGGCTGCTAAAACAGAGCCCAGCCAGTGTTTAGTGGGTCAAGGCGTATAGTTCAAAGAAAATGGAACCAAACTGGCTTGCTCGTATAACAGTGCAAAACGACCCAAGTGAAAAGCATGTTCGGGAAACCATCTGTGAGTGACTGCAATGCAGCAGGAGAGCAAGTGTCTTGAAAACAGAGGGATGAAGGCAAGTGTAATAATTATCCCCTGTCTTGTAAATACTTGAGTGCAAGACAAAAGGGTAGGCGGTGAATGGTTTGGATGCAAGACAAAAGGGTAGGTCGTGAATGGTTTGGGACAAGGAAATCATAGAGGGTATAGGGTGAAAATGCGTTTCCTCCTGGGCTTTGGTGAGTTCAGAAAAAAAATGAAGGTGATTTCCTCAGGGGAAAATGAGGCAAGGAAGAAAATCAGGGACATTCTGATAGAAAAGGGACATAAAGGAGCAAGTAGAGAAGGGCCCCAAGATGTCCTACTTCTTCAGACATCACTGAGTATGGAAGAACATTCCCAAGCTCAGGGCTTTGGTGGCAGAGAGCATTTCGAGCTGCTGTCCATTATCAAAGCTTCTGATCATGAGAAGAGCAGTGAGAATGGGCAAGTCGAGGAGGCGACTTTCATTGAGAGAAAGAGGGGGACAGGCAAGGTGCTTTGGTGGCTGTGTCCAGCAAAGGAGACTTTTATGACATGAGCTACCTGGGAAACTGGCATTGGGTCGCAGTGACATGAGTGTTCAGTTGTATTCTTGGTCTTTCCATTTTTGCCACCAACTGTTTTCAATCTCACACACCCTTGGTGTCTTTGCTATCACACGGTGCTGGGTGATTTCTGCTCATTGTCCTTTCCTTTATGTGCTTCTGACATTCCAAATGCTTTATCAAACACAAGACTTCACAACCTCAGCACAACTGACATTTTGGACAAGAAAATTCTTGATTGCGTGAGACTATTTTTTTTTTTTTTTTGCAAATTATTGAATGTCTAGCAGCTTCTTTGGTCTCTACCCATGGGTTATCAGTAGCATTCCCCCATCCAGTGGTGACAATAAGAAATGTCTCCAGACATTGCCAAATGTCCCCTTGGGGGCAAAATTGCCCTGAGTGAGAACCACTGGTCTACTTTCTGTTTATTATGTAATCCAAAAAAGTTATGCTAAAAGAGAATGTGACTCCCTGGAAATATTTTGCAAGTGGTTGCAAGTTGGAAAAAAATTTAATCTGCCTACTTATTACTTATTAGTTAATTGCTCTGAAATGGCCTGAAACTTACAATATTTTTCAAAACTTGTAATTCTATTCTTGTCTCAGTGCTTTGAAGGATGCATTGGCATCCTTTTTGGAAATCAAAGTCTGGTTCTTTCCTTCTATCTCCCTACCTACCTACCTATCTGTGTTTATTGCCTTGTAAATGTCATTCTTTGGGGTTAAGACATTTGGAACACATAATTTTCCTCACAAAGCCAGGCTACCAGAAGTGCACAGAGGACTCAGAAAAGAGTGAAAGTTCAAAATGTATCATCCATAAGAGAGAAACTTTCCTTATAAAAGCCAACAGTCATTGGCTTGAATTCAGAGGTAGAGTAAACTCAGTCCTTAAGTACATGGATGTTAACAACTAATGATCCTTAACAATTTTGAAAAGAAAAAGTGATAGTTATTTCTTGACCTACCTCCCATATGGCTTCTGGTATGTATTTTTTTTTTTTAAGTCCCAAGTATTTAATGACTCTGGAGGCAGCTGTGATAGAATATAAGTGTGCTAGGCAAGGAGACAAAAGATCAGAAACAGGTCACCACCCTTTGGATAATCACTAGAGCAGATCTAGTCCCACGATCCTTATCCAAATGGGGAAAATAATAATTCTACAGAGGGTTGTTGTACGGCTGAGGTAGCATAAATTGGAGGCTAAAATGCCTATTTAGTGGAAAGGTGCTATGAAAATGATTTGATTGCTGTTTGTTAAAAAATTATATATGTAGAATATAAAGATGATATTTTTAAGTTGCCTTAAAAGTTTCCCCTATGTTTTTTTTTTTTTTTTCTAGTAGTTTCATTGTTTCGGGTCTTAAATTTAGGTCTTTGATTCATTTTGAGTTGATTTTTGTGGATGGTTTGTAATAGGAGTCAAGTTTCGATCTTCTGCATGTGACAGTCTGGTTTTCCCAGCAGCATTTATGGAACAGGTTGTCCTTCACACAAAATGGGAGTGGGCAGCACTCTTTTGAACAAGACTACAAAGGCACAAGAAACTAAAGCAAAAATAGACAGATGGAACTCTATCAAGCCGAAAAGTTGCACAGCAAAGGACACAATCAACAAAGTAAGGAGACAACCTACAGAATGGGATAAAGTGTTTGCAAACTACATATCAGACAAGGGATTAATATCCAGATTATGTAAGGATCTCAAACAGCTAAACAGCAAGAACATAAATAACCCACTTAAAAACTGGCAGAGGACATTTCTCAAAAGGAGACTTACAAATGATGAACAGGCACATGAAAAATGCTCAAAATCACTAATCATCAAGGAAATGCCAATTAAAACCACTATGAGAAATCATCTTATACCAGTCAGAATGGCTATTATCAACAAGACAGAAAATAACAAGTGCTGGCAAGGATGTGGAGAAAACAGAACCCTCCTACACTGTTGGTTGGAATGTAAATTGG
>NW_007733174.1:159713-160767 GCF_000696425.1 Galeopterus variegatus | reverse complement strand
TGCTGGCAAGGATGTGGAGAAAACAGAACCCTCCTACACTGTTGGTTGGAATGTAAATTGGTATAACCATTGTAGAAAACAGTATGGCATTTCCTCAGAGAACTAAAAATTGAACTACCATATGACTCAGAAATCTAAAAATTGGGTATATAGCCAAGAGAAATAAAATCAACACCTCCAAGAGACAACTGCACTCCCATATTCAACACTATTTACAATAACCAAGAGATGGAATCAACCTAAATGTCCATCAATGGATGAATGGGCAAATAAACTGTCATATGTATACACAATGAATTACTATTCAGTGATTAAAAACAAAAGAAAAAAGGAAATACTATCACTTGCAGCAACCTGGATGGAAGAGGAGATCATGTTACTTGAGTAAGGCAGGCAAGAAAGACAAATACCACTTTATATCACTCATATGTGGAATCTTTAAAAAAATAGTGGTTATCATAGAAGTAGAGAGTAGAATAATTGTTAGTGTTGGCAGGGAGGGGAGGAGAAGTGGTGGATTTATGGGTACAAAGCTATGTATCTACTCTAAGTGAATCAATTTATAGTATATGCATGTATTGAAACAATGCACTGTACCCCACAAATATGTACAAATAAAACAATCAAATAAATAAAAACTAAAAAATATAAAGTTGCCTTAAGGATTTCTTGTGACACTGTTTTCCCGGGCAAGCAGGTGAACCAAGCTCAGGTCTGCCATGTGTAGGGGGATATCTGTGGGCCCAATGACGTTGCAGATACATGGGAGTTTTACAAGTCAAATTACAGTTTGCACGCATTAGGGAAAATGGATATGGAACAGAATTGCATGGAAAATGGTATACTTTTATTGGCAGTAGATTATAAACATTTTATTTTACCTGTTTTATGAATTTCTTTTTAATAGTGAGAATTCATGAGGGCTGTGTGTAATGGAAATACATGGAGATACTGTATTTTCTTGATTGAAAATAAAGTCTAAACTCCCTTTAATTCAGCATTACTTTCACTCCCATCTCAAATATTTAGATTAAACTCAAGAAAAAAAAAAAGT
>NW_007733174.1:157427-158802 GCF_000696425.1 Galeopterus variegatus | reverse complement strand
GGAGCGCCACCGCGCTCCCAAGCGGCGCACTGTAGCAGTGCGCCACCGGGCCGGCCCTTATGCTGTGTTTTCTCTAAGATTAGGGAAATTGGAGGATAGAAGAGAATAACCAAAATATTTTCCTCAGGAATAATTTACATACAAATGACAAGTGAAGGAAAGAGTGCCATTTGCATTAGGAAAAGAATTGGTTAATTTTGCCATTTTCTTTTTTCCTGACGTAACATGGAAAGTACTCCAGTTTTACAATATAGTTTTTATACTAGCTTATCAATCTATAATAGAGTGCATTCTATGATAATCATTAATACACTTAACCAAGAACTTAGACACCAATTTAAACCAAGGACTTTCAATGAGTATTTCAAAGGCATTTCAAAGTTGCAACTTTGAAGGAAGAATTGTCAAGTGGTAATACAGCTTAATATTAATGGATTTCTAGTGTTATTAGCTTAATATTAATGGACTTCAAACTTTGGGTGTGTGAGTGTGTCACCTTTAACTGTAATATCTTAATCTGTTTGGAAATACACTTCCAAATACCACACGGAACACACCGGGATTTTACTTCTTTTAAAAATTGTGCTTTAATTGGACATGAGCACAGAGAGCTCATCTTTTTCTGAAGTGGTGTTGTTGAGAGGAGAAGGGAAGGAAAAGAGAAAGAGCTAGAAAAGAAAGAGCACATTAGCTCTCTCTAACGTGTGGACTACGGATTGCCACAGGCTGTATTGGCTGCACCTTCTGGGGTAAAGTGTGTTTCCAGACTGTTTCTGTCTAGGACATTTGATGATGCAGGTCCTTCTAGGTCAGTTTTCTCATACGTGGCAAAGGCATAAAACTAACACATCTCAGTTGACAGATGACGTCACTAATAGATATCAAATGCCTTATTGGTACAAGGTGTGTCATTCCCTGTCTCCGTAGCACTGAGGATGAAATACTCTGATGGAAGTGCTCTGGAATGCAGCTTTTAATCTTTCATGTGAATACCCAGGAATTCCCAAATTCTAAACCAAATGATAAAGCTTCGTTTGAAAACTGAATTTGAGAGCTGGTGAATATGGCAGTTTTCCTAATTCTATTGCTTGCTCTTTGTGTAATGGAAATGAAAGTTACTTTTCATGAGCTAGTCATAAGAAACTGAGCTTTCTGTTAGATTGGTCCTTCTTCCTTCCTTCCTTCCTTCCTTCCTTCCTTCCTTCCTTCCTTCCTTCCTTCCTTCCTACTGACCTACGGGGGAGCACTTAACTGTGAGCAGACACTGTACCAGGCAAATGGGATAGAAAAAGGAACACGATAAACAAGGCCCCGGCCAGATGACCAGATGAAGGATCCAGTCAGGTCGACAGCTATGGAGAGATGAGAAGGAAAC
>NW_007733174.1:154036-156216 GCF_000696425.1 Galeopterus variegatus | reverse complement strand
TTTTTCAAAAGCCATTGATTTCCCACCTTTCCAAACAAATGGTGCATTTCCCAGTAGTTCTTGCTACAATGCACACACATGTAAACAGATTCCTGATTGAGATCTGTGAAATCTTCTGAAAATTTTTAATATTGATTTACATACTCCCTTGAAGAAATAATTAATATTGATTAATGTGAGGCACTTAGCTTGGTAATAATTGAACCCAGTTCACAGCAAAATCAAGTCAATTGTGGTGCTTGGAAATTTTTAATAGTAATTGCATTTTTCTTTCATTATTTTACTTCTCATGTCTAGATGAGAGTTGACCTTGGATAAAATCCATTTGAGCAATTCATATTAGACAAAGCCAAAAAGAAAATCTAATTTACTTTAAGACAACAAACAAGATATTGAAATGTTTGGGGGTTATTCTGCAGAGTTGATAATGTATTTCTGGGTGAGAAAAAAAATCAGTAAAATTTTGTTTGTAATATACAGAATTTTGAAACAACCTAAATGCCTAATAATAGGTTATGATTAAAGTTTTAAAGATTAAGTTTCAAAGTCAACAGACGTGGAGAATGGCTCTTTCTCACAATAACTGTAAATAGATGAAGGGCTGATTGCTCCTTTTTTTCCCCCTGTGTGGGCAACACATATTCTTAATGTGAATGGACTTGTACCCTGAAGTAGCAATAAAAATTTAGACAACTCAGACACTGATAAGATATAGACAATGCCTAAATACCATTACTATTATTAAAGAAAAAAAAGATGTAGGTATTTCTCCAATGTATGTGTTTTTCATGAACAGTATCATCTCTTCTTCCCTTCTAGTCACTTTAGTTAATTCATGTATTACGTTTCTTCAAATACATCTTTTAAACTTTTGAAGCATTTTATTTTTTAATATTAGACTTAAAATTTAACTAATACAAGGAAATGGATTTTGTTTAATATTGTTTTATTATACAAGATAAAAATCCATTTCAGCTGAGACCACATGAACAAACTAACAGAAAGCATCAGGGTACTTTCCAGATAGATCATAAAACCAGATGAAAATTTTGAAATAATAGGACTCCTAGAAGAAAATTTTGGAAATATTAATCTAATCTTGAATAAAGATTGCAAAAGTAAGAGAGAACTCCAAATAAAAATTTTAATGTATTTGGTTATAGGGAAAGTAACAGACTTCCAAATATAATAAATACATAAATAAAATTGTGAAGAAGGCTAAGAAGTGGAGAAAGTATGTTCGAGTCATAAAAAGCAAAGTCCTTGTACAAAAATAAGGAATGGACTAAATATAATCACAGTAGGCAAAAAACACACACAATTCACAAAATAAAACAAGCAAATTGGCAATCAACATGGAAAATTCAAAACTAGTAATAAAATGCTTGCAAATTAATGTAATTAGGAATTTTTTTTAACCTATCGAACTATACAGGCTCGTAAAATATGGCAGCTTCCAGTGCTATGCAAGTGAAATAAAATGCACATTCTTGTACCTTTCTGGAAGGAATTTATATTGCAAGTTTAAAGTATTTCCATCATTTGATCCAGTAGTTATAACTCTAGACTATGTGTCAAATGTATGTTAAAACATAAACATTTCAGTATAATCTTATTCAGAGCATAGAGAAATTAGAAACAGCCTAAATGACCAACTACAGGACATGATTAAATGAAGTATCATTTATTAAAGAAGATAGTAGAGACAATGCTCGTGATAAAATGCTAAATAAAAAAATACAAAAACAGTCTTTTTATAGATGATTTGTTTAAAATTTATTATATGTTTTATTATAGTTTTATGTCACAATTAATGGTGATTTTTAATTTCTACTTTATATTATTTGATTATTTTCTATTTTTCTAAATAGTTATCTATTATGGTAAGAGTCAGCTATTACTAATCAATGCTATTTGAAGAGAGAGACCCAGGAAGAAGATGCTATTGCAAAAAAGATTTATTGCTTCAAAGGTTGGGTTCATGGTAGGATTTCAGGTCTGTTTAATTTCACTTGTTTCTAACCTTCACAAATCATTGGTATCAGAGTCATAAAGGCACTTAAGTAGATAAGACACCTCTGTAGACATGTAACTCCATAATATTGTAATGATCAGAGCAGCTGGAGTTGATCTTATGAACCTTCCTTTCCATAAAGGAGTATCATAGTAGCTTCCTCACG
>NW_007733174.1:150934-153207 GCF_000696425.1 Galeopterus variegatus | reverse complement strand
GCATTCACAAATGAAAGAACGGAGAGTTTCTGTGCACACTCAGAAGGTTTTCTGGTCCTTTTTCTAGTTGAATAGATAGCAAGGCAACCAGCAAATGCCCTCTTTATAGACATATGTTTATGCTGCCTTGTTCTATATTTTCACAGGACAAAAGGTTAAGAATACTAAACACCAAGGAAAAACACATTTAAAGGAAGAGAAAAAGGAAGAGAGAAAGTGAAAAGAAACACAACTACCATCCCCACCTTCTGTATTTCCAGTGGTCCACAGCAATAAAAAAGTTTCTCCAGCATGTGGCCTTAGTCTTACCTTGGTGGTCAGAGATTCCGGACAGCCCTAAGGGAACCAGCGATGAGACAGGAGAGAGAGGAATGGGTTTCCACCACAGAAACAGAGCAAAGACTGCTTGCAGAATTTAAAGATCAATTTCTGCTCTCCTAGTTAGAGAAAAGAGAACAGAAATTCTTGACTTGTCATTCTTACATGGGAAAAGCTAAAATATTTGTCATCTATCCATTGTGAAGGACTGCCTCTAAAAACCTAATACGTTTGTAAGAATTTCACCTGTTTTGAACAACAAGCTAAACTTTTAATTGGTCTTCTCTGAGTTTCCCAGTTTCTTTGTAGTGTTTTTCATCACTAGACCAATGTACTACAAAATTTCTGTCCTGAAAATTTGGCCGGGATTTTTATATGGATCTTAATATATGGCAAATACAAGTACTACGGAAATAGGTGGAAGAAGGAGAGGTTATCAGATTTATTAAAAGAGTGTACTGAGTGTTCTTTGCTCTATATTATTCTTGCCCCTGCACACACACACCTCTCTCTCTTTTTCTTCTCTCCCTTCCTCCCCCTCTCTCTCCTTTGTCCCTAATCTATACGTGGATGTGTTTTTAAAATGACTGTAGTGGATTGAATTATGTCCCCCAAAACTCAGTGAAGCTTAAATTGTGTCCCCCAGGTTTTATGTATTAGAAACTTAGCCCCCACTGTGACTGTTAAGAGGGTGGGAAATCCTGTTACGGTAACTGAAAGGTGGGCCTTGCAGAGGTGATTGGATTGTAGGACCATGCTGTAGTGAATGGATTAAACATGGTGGTCAGGGGCGGGGTTCTCAGGGCTTTAAAAGAAGAGCAGAGTCTGTCTCTCTCTCTCTCTGCTCCCACCATCTTGCAATGTGAGACCGCTGGGTCACTGTTGCCACCACCAGATGGACTTTGGACTTCCCAGCCTCAGAAACTGTAAACAATAAATTTCATTTTCTTTATAAATCACCGAGTTTCAAGTATTTTGTTATAAGCAACATAAATGGACTAACACAATGACTATTGCAGAGGTTCAGTGAATATTTGTGGGTACGTGTGAGGAACTCATAGAATTCTGTTTGTTGATGATCTGATACCCTAGTTTTAGTCCTTTGAAAACATAGTTATAATAACCTTAACCTTTTCTTGGCTCCAACAACCTACAATAATGACCCCTACACCTTGGAGTTTGTCATTGTGTGAAAGTGTTTTCACTCTGTAAATGCAAAGCCTGAAATCCCCACCTCTGACCATGAACTCTTGTCTCTTTAACTGTCTACTGAAGCTTTCACTGTCCTGCCTTCCAACTCCCCCAGTTACTCCCCTCTCCTAGTTTACAGGTAACTCTAGATTCTACTCATTGCTTTCTTCCGTCATTTTGTATTTAATCTTAATCCCCTGAAATCAGACTTCCAATACTATATTCTACTGAACTGTTAGCTTGACCAATTTCTATGATTCAGATTAGATAGCCCATTTATGTCTGTTGTCCCAGTATACTTATTAGTAACACCTTCATAGAGCTGTCCTGGTTTACATGATAAATTATATGGTCCCTCTACCAAAATCCCACTTTTGTGGGAATTGGGAGGCACTAAGAATATTCTGAACATGTCATTATATTTATGATGCAAACTCATAAGCACTATGACAGAACAGTTCCTCAGAGTTTCTCAATTTCAGCACAGTTTGACTGTGTAATTCTTTGCTGTGGAGGCTGTCCTGTGCATTGTCAGCTGCTTAGCAGCATCCCTGGCCTGCTGCCCATGCTAGTACCTGCTAGGAGTTCTCCTCCTTACCCCCACCCTGGTATGAACAACCCAAACTGTTTACAGACATTACCAATATTCCCTGGGAAGCAAAATCACCTCTGGTTGAGAATGATTGAGTAAGAGGATCAGAGGAATGTCTCCAGAAGAAGCAATATTTGAGCTGAAGTTTGATTATGTGTAGGAAGTGAAGGAG
>NW_007733174.1:148704-150184 GCF_000696425.1 Galeopterus variegatus | reverse complement strand
CTCTCCCCCGTGAAATAGGGATAACAACACTATGGTGGGACAATTATTTTCTACTGTTGTCCCCAATCCTCTTCTCTCCCACCCACAGTCCAGGCACAATGAGAAGGCATAGTGTGCACTGAGGAAAGTGGTTACAGTAGAACTTGAGGATGAAGAGGTTGCGGAATGACAAATAGAGGAATAAAAGAAATAAATAAATTCTAAAGATACTATCCACGTATAAGACAGAGAAGGTTTTAAAAAGAACTTGAAGAGGTGGAACCAGTATCTCTTTCCATCCCCCTAGATTAGGAAAAAAACCCTGTGGAATGAGAGTGGGGGTCAAGTGTTTTTGAAGAGGGACATCAGTACAGGGTCTTCATACGCTGTTCCTGTATCACAGACCAAGTTCTAGATGACTAGATGACATGCAATGATTACCAAGGGTCTTTTTTTTTTTTTTCCCCTGACCCTCTATTTTGTGCTAGGCTCTGGAGATGTCCAGACCCAGGTGAGCAAAAGAAGGTAAAGCCTTTGCCCTCTGGAAGCTTACAGTTAAGCATTGGCAGGAACTGGGTCTACCTTCCTAGAGCATCCTCTGGGGAGCCGGCCAGCCGTGGTGGTAAGGGCAGCAGCCTCGAGCCATCTCGGGCAGCACAATAGAATGAGCAGAGTGGTATATACAGGCCCAAGTCACAAGCAGGGCAACTCCTGCATTCCTGGCTGCTAGTGTGGCAGGCGAGTTCTCAGGGGCTCTGGAAAGTGGAATTTTCTCAGTGGGCAAGCCAGTGGATCTTCACACTGTCACAGCCTGTGTGACAGCACATTCATCCACGGATGTGGTGAGAACGATCCTTACTGGGAGTCTGGGGGCTATGACTGACTTCTCTGTGGATCGTCATTGCCAGGGAGCAGGTGAGAGCTGAGTCACTGCTATATTTTATCCAGAGGGACCCCTTTCAAAGGTGCATTTCACAGAGTATTGTATATGGTGCGTATGAGCCAAGGTCTGACCTTTGAGCACAACAACCACAGATCTCGGACAATCTACATCTGTAATTAGAAGGATTGCAACTCAGTGGCTTTGTATTGCAGCGGGGTAAGGCTCCTCTGCCCTCTCTCTTCAGATCCCCACACAATCTTTGCTTACAAGCTCATCAACCTCCGTGAAAAAGGGGAGAAATAACCCCCATGCTGGACTATAAAGGTTAAATTTTGTACCCTGTAAAACTGCCAGGGGAGGCATTAAAAAAAAGTAAGGATAATGCCCACCTATCTCTCACTTAATGACTTTTTTGTACCCCAAAACCCCGTCACAAAGTCAGTAAATAAAAAAGTTTTTTTAATTAGTATTTTAATAAGAAAAGTTATGATGCAATTCACTCTAATCTAATCCCCTCCAAATTTTCACAAATAGAAAAATGTATCAATTGAATAGTAAAAATACATTGTATAAGCAGTAAAAACAATTTGAAAGTAAATAAAGTTTATGCATATAATA
>NW_007733174.1:145321-147226 GCF_000696425.1 Galeopterus variegatus | reverse complement strand
AAAACGCTGTTCATTGAAAACTCTGTATGTGAGATAAATCTATATAGCACATGCCTGACACGCAGTAAACATTCAATAAATGGAATTTGTTATTATAATCTTCCTTTTTCTGTCCTTCCTAGTATGCTCTCTACCAGTGAGACCTCAGTCATTTCTAAGACTTAGATGAACTGCTCTATGTTAATAACTTTGGGTTTCTAGTTTCAAAGTACTTGGTGCTACCAGTTAAGCAATAATTCAATGATTTGTATTATTTTTCACTGCACCAAAATTGCCTTCCTTTTATCTACTATGAAAGGCATCAAATTTAATCCAGAAAAGAAGGCTATTCATTTGGAGTCACCTTCTACCCCTTTCTTTGCATTTCCACAGGCCAATTGAATTGTTTAATTTCTCCACCTCTTGGTTTGATCTTCTGAAAACCAGGAATGACAGTAATACCTTTTTCATAGGTCATAAATATTGGATGAGTTCCTGCATTAAAAAACAACAAACAAAAACTAATTAGCACAGTGTGAAGGCAAATAGTGCTCAATAACTATTACTGAGCTATTACTAATATCTCAGGTACTCTGTTTATTCCTGTTAGCTAAACAGAGAATAAAAAAGCAAATTCTTTAATAAGAGTTTCTTTCCCAATCTACCTTTCAAACCCTGAACTTCTTAAAAACATTTCCATTCATCCTGTGTCTTTGTCAAAATAGACATCTTTCTGTCTCTGACCTTTTCTACTTCATTATTTCTGTTTATACTCTTTTGAAATGCCCTCACCTTAGCTGTCAAAATCATGCTCAGTCTTTAGAGACAGAATAAATGCTATTTTTCTCAGAAAATTTCTTTGAGGTTGTAGTCAGAATTAATTATGCCCTTAACACTAGAATTAAGTTTTGATTATGTTCTTCCTCTTTTTGGTTAATATTTGTCACGTTATTTTTTTTTATAGTTAGCTGAGTAAATATGTAAATACAAAACTATTAAATTGTAGGTTTCTTGTAGGAGCATTAAATTTTAGAGGTATTCATTTTCCCATAGCATCCGTTATAACAGTATCTCTCTTTACAAAAGGCTCAATTAATATTTATTGAATAATATGACAATTATTTTTGATAACTCTAACCATAACACAAATTTACTGAACTTTTCATTTTCGTCATAAAGAAAATATATGAGAATTTTAGAGTATCTGCATGTTGCAGAAAATTTGGAAATATGAAAAAAGAATAATAAGGTGTTATTATTAGAATATTTATATAGAGTATCTCAAAAGATTTAGTGAAATTTCAGGTTTTACTATTTATATATATATATAAATGCTACATATTAGCAAAAGCATTTTTAAAAGTATGGTCAGCTGGTTATTTAAATTTATTTTATACTTAATTTAATGAATATGAAATAATAGATTTGAATTGTATTTTTTTCAAGCCCTCTAAGTGAAGAGGGCAAACATTAATTGAAGTTAAAAATTAAAATTGAAAATATATTATTGACCTCCGTTACAATGAGCACACTGAAAATCTTGATCTTGGCTTCTATTACCACTCTGCAATAAAAAGAACCAGGGGTCAATATAGAAGTGGCTGATTCTAAGGCATGGATAAGGAATATATAAAATAAACTTGGAGCATCTTGTAGTGCCGGAAGGCAAGGAAGTATTAAAACAAACAAACAAAAAACCAAACAAAAGACAATGATGATGGGGGGTCAGGGGTATGTCACAGAGATACAGGAACCAACTGAAAGTGCCAAAGGTAAAAAAAAAAAAAAAAAACTTTAAGCAACAAAATGAATAACATAGTATTAGATTATAACCCAAAATATAAAATAAATATCAATAATGCATACTTAGGGCCGGCCCGGTGGTGCACTGCTACAGTGCGCCGCTTGGGAGCGCGGCGGCGCTCC
>NW_007733174.1:143896-144333 GCF_000696425.1 Galeopterus variegatus | reverse complement strand
ATAAATCAATAAATGGGGGTAAGAGACAAATCTACCATGCAAAAGAATTTCAAATAATTTATATAGATACTCACCCACGAGGAAGGTGGAGCATAACTTCTCATCTCTTAGTGTGGACTGTCCGTAGTGACCTCCTCCAAAGAGAAAGGTATAAGGCTCGCTGGTTAGATCAATTGGTTGGCGAGTGGTGCTGATAACACCAAGGTCCAGGGTTCAATCCCTGTACCAGCCAACCACCAAAAGAAAACAAAAAACTCAAAGACAGAGGTATAGACAGGGGGGCAGGGTGCAGGTAGTAATTCTAAAATAGTGGAAAAACCTGACAAGCAATTCCTCAGCCAGTTATCAAGGTCTACATTGATAACAAGCTATGTTGATAACATGTGTTCCTGATATGAGGTGATGAAAATCACACTTTACCTCTGTGGTTTTCCTTC